>NW_007231065.1:0-997 GCF_000164805.1 Carlito syrichta | reverse complement strand
AGCCTGGAGCCCTATCTTCAAAAGTTCCAAAAGATAAACAAATTTCAACCAAGAATAGCCTACCCAGTCAAATTAAGCTTCATTAGTGAAGGAGAATTGAAATCTTTTCCAGATATCCAATCCCTAAGAACCTACGCTGCCACCAAACCGCCTCTGCAAGAAACACTTAAGAAAGTACTGAACACAGAAGAAAAAGAAAAAAGAACAACAACATTCTTCACAAGAGTACAGGCAAAAGATTAAAAACACACATGAGCCAACTCCAGAACCCAAAGAAAGACAACAAAAAAACATTAACAACTCTGTAAGAACCTTATGACAGGGATCAACTCTTGCATTACAATTATTAGCCTAAATGTGAATGGACTAAATGCACCACTGAAAAGACATAGAATGGCAAAATGGATAAAATATCATCAGGCAACAATCTATTGCCTTCAAGAGACTCACCTCACTAGAAAGGACACCCACAGACTCAAAGTAAGAGGATGGGAAACAAACTTTCAGGCAAACGGAATACAAAAGAAAGGAGGAGTAGCAATCTTAATTTCAGACAAAATACCCTTCAAGCTATTAAAAATCAAAAAAGATACAGAAGGCCACTACATAATGATAAAAGGCTCAATCCATCAACAAGAAATATCATCCTAAACATATATGCATCCAACATAGGTGCGCCAACTTTCATAAAGCAACTTCTAGGAAAACTAAAGAAAGATATTGACTCTAACACCATCATAACTGGGGACTTTAATACCCCACTCACAACCCTAGACAGATCATCAGGACAAAAAATCAGCAAGGAGATCAGGAACCTCAATGTGCCTTTGGACCAAATGGACTTAATTGATACCTACGGAACACTCCATCCAAAGACCACAGAATATACATTCTACTCAGCACCGCATGGAACGTATTCTAAGATCAACCAGGTAATTGGCCATAAATCAAGCATAAGCAAATTTAAAAGGACCGAAATTCTACCATGCACCTTCTC
>NW_007231064.1:1802-43418 GCF_000164805.1 Carlito syrichta | reverse complement strand
CCCAGAGCTCCAGAGCTCCAAAGCTCCAAAGGGCAGGCGGTGAGTGGCGAGAGTGGCCCTAGGCCCCCCATAGAGTACTTCAGCCAGGAATGGGACCGGTGTCTCTGAGGGGCAGGTGCCCTGAGCCTCCCTGAGTGACCGGTGGCTTGGTGCTGGATGCCGGGCGAGAGACGATGTAGCCAGGGAGCAAGCTGAGACCTGAGACTCTCATGCACGCGGTGGAACAGCAGCAGCAGGGGGCCGTAATGTCCAGCCCTGTGTGGGACTGAAGGTCCCCGGACCTTGGACCAGTGTGGCTGGTGATGGGCTGGGGGATGGGGGAAGATAAGTAAGAGTGTTTTTGGGAACTCATGTTCAGAGAATATCACAAGTTCACCTATGCTGTCGCCATCTTGCTGGGAGGATCCCACTCACCAATAAATTATGATCTGTGGATATAAGTTCAACTTGCTTTTAAGTAACTACTTATAATCCATAGTTTAGATGCTCTGTAATATATCCAAGTGTTCCTTTTTTTGGTGAACATTCTGGTTTTCAGCAGTTCACTGTTTCAAGCAATGCTGCAGTAAATATCCGTGTGTGTGTGTGTGTGTGTGTGTGTGTGTGTGTGTTTGTGTGTGTGTGTGCACGTAAATTTTCTATTGTTTGCCTCATAAACTGCTAGAATAGCAAAAATAAGAAATTACTGAACTTCTTTTCATTCCAGTTCTTACAGGGATTTCTTAATTCTGGACAAAATAAGAAAACCAGTAAGGAAATGAGGCATTTCAACTCATTTCTACAAGGGCATGGAATTTTGCTATGATGTAAATTGAAATGAGACTTTCAAAAAAAGTTTCTAATTTTATCTTTTGATACTGGGCACAACATCAAAGAAATATAATCAAAATAAAAAGCAAAAGCTTTCTGTTCAAGAAAAATACAAATAGAGATGTAGAATGAGTTGGATGGCAACTTCTTCTTGTTAGAAAAATATTATTTTACTACAAAAATAAATAAAACATTTAATGTTCCAATTCCATTTGGGAGTGATGTATGTTTTAAGACACAATTCCTCTTGCTAATCACAAACCCAGAACTCTTTGAATCTCTATGATATAGGAGGAGTGAGTTCAAACCTCCTGCTACCTCCCACAGAAAGCCTATAATTGGAATGAAAAGAGTACAGATAATGCATAGCTCTTGCCCCGTATAAGGAGAGCCCACAAGACACACAGAATTGTTTGCTTTATGCTCAAAATGTTTGTGTAACAGAAAGGATTTTTAAAACTAGTTTGGAAACCAAAATTTGAAGCAGAATGCATGCTCATAAATCATACTAATAGCATGAACATTTCTTTAAAAAATATTACAGAATTATGCCAAACTCCTTTTTCCCCTTTATAGACCTCACATCACATAAAAATAGCAATAACAATTTTCACAATTTATTCTTTTAATTTTCAAAGATAACACCTTTCTTATAAACCCATTTCTTTGCTATACCTAAGCTTGCAAAGAGTAAAAGGGAAAATATAGTCCCTCCCTCCCTTCCACTTTTCCTCAGCCCTCAGCAAGGAGACAAGGCAGTGTGATAAGGATTATGAAGGCAGGATTCTAGGTGCCCTGATTCCAGGTGCCCTGGGAAACAGTATCAGACCTGGACTTGGGGCCCTTCTGGAGTTAAACCTCTGGAGTTAGTAATGTCTGAACTGAAGGACAAGTCAGAGTTGTGTGCAAAGTATTTCAAACAGAGGACGCATGCTCAAAAATCAGGGAGCAATAAAGAACACAAATTCAGTAAGGCATTGATGTTGGAAATGGATAAAATGTAGTAAATATGGGGTAATGGGATGGTGAGGGAGCAGGCTATAGCCACAGGGAGAAAAAGTTAAACAGTATGGGATTTTTTTTCTCTTGCAAGATCACGCTAGCTACAATGTGGAGAATAGGGTGTGGCAAGAACAGAGCCCTAGAGATCAGCTAAGAAGCTGTTGCTAATTTTTTAAAGGTGAGATGATGGTGGATTGAATTAAGGAAATGATAGTAGAAATGCAGAAAAAGAAATGGAATCAATTTTCCAACCTTGTGCTAGGAGTCTTGTTTATCTGGAAGCAGAACATCTGATAGTCCTGTATTTGGTTTGTGACACTTTCTATTCTTAAAAGATAGAGGAAGCAAGGATAGCCATGTTCTTTTGGATCTAATTCTAACTAATAAGGAAGAAACAATTGATTCTATGGCAACTGTTCCTGTGGAAAGGTCTAACTATTGAGCTGACTAACAAGCCAACCAGAAAAACTAGCTAAAACTCAATAGACACACTTAGAAACATATCCAGAAACATAGCATTTACCCTGCTATTGAATAACTTTGGTTATAGAAGTTTGTACAGAAGTCTGTTACTTGTTGTCATGCTCAAAATAACATTATACAATGTCCTTTGTTGTTGGAGCTCAGAGGTGGCACACTTTTGGTGTGATCTTTAATTTTATATAGAGAGAATAATGCATTCCGTATTTGGGTATTATTATTTAATAAAAGGGTAATTGGCCAAATGGAGTGAGCCTACGACTAGGCCACCATGAGGATAAACATATGTGTAACTTGGTAACTCCAAATCTGAGAGGGCTTTATACTAGGTTCTTTGCCTTTTCCAAAGAAGTCACCCAGGAGTTTAGCAGTCAAAGACATTGATATATTAGAACTTATGGGAGGCTTTGATGGTGGCTGGTCAGTGAAGAAAGAATATATGCCTCAGGGCAGTACAGCAAACAGTTTTATAGGTAAGCAAGTCAATTAATTAAGTTCCTATCTGGTGTTTACAATTACATTGATTACATGTAACGACCACATTGCTTTCAGCTTTGCTTGGTCACCTGTATTCCATGACTCATTATGGGGAATATGCATTCCCTTCAGAGACCAACCTTGGCAGGAGGTTGCTCCTGAGAGAAGGGGTGGGGGGATAGTGGAGGAAACAGTCCATGTCTGAATGATGCCCCACAGAATGCTAGAGTTTGCCATCCTTTACAATATTTTTGAGCATGAATTGTGAGTAAGGCCTTGCTCTAGGTGACGAAGAAATAGTGGTGAACCAGAAAGACCAAGTTCAGTCCTCACAGAAGCATATGGTGATTAATTCAAGAAAGTGGAGCATGGGGAAGAGATAAACATAAGATTTGACTTCAGTGAGCTAAATGCTGTCATGTGGAACAGGGATTCAATTTATTCTGTAAAATAAAATAAGAGTCAATGAATAGACTCTAGAAGAAAATTCCAACTCTCTAGGAGAAACAACTTTCTAAAAGTTCTGGTTGCATGATTGTGAGGTAAACTGAAGAAGGTTGTATGGAAGTGCATTTTCTGTTTTAAGTAACTGGATGCTCATTTGACGTGCATTATTTCATTAGGATCTCAAAATGTTAATATTGCATTACTACATGATATGGCAATCCCACCCCTGCATATATACTCAAGATGAATTAAAATATGTATCCATAAAAATGTGCACACAATGTTTATATAAATATTATTCCTAATAGCCCAAAAGTAGAAACCCTCAAATGTCAATTAACAGATGAATGGGTAAACAAAATGTGGCCCATTCAGACAATGGAATGTTATTTTGAGATAAAAATGAATGAAATACTAATATATGCTACAACATGAATGACTCAAAAAAATATTCTGCTAAGTGAAAGAAGTCAGTCAAAAAAGACCATGTAGCTGGGCTCGGTGGCTCAGCCTGTAATCCCACACCTTTGGGAGGCTGAGGTGAGTGGATTGCCTGAGCCCATGAGTTCAAGGCCCACCTGGGCAGGCGAGACCTCATCTCTGCAATAAAATAAAAAAATTAGCCGGGCGTGGTAGCGCACACCTGTAATTCCGGCTACTCGGAAGGCTGAGGCAGAAGGATCGGTGGAGCCCAGGAGGTCGAGGCTGTGGTGGCCAGGAGTGGCCACTGCACTCCAGTCTGGGCAACAGAGTGAGACTCCAACTCAAAAAAAAAAAAAAAAAGACCATGTATTGTATGATTCCATTAATGCAAAATATCCAGAATAGGCAAATCCGTAATGATAGAAAACAGATTAGTGTTTGCTAGGGAATAAGGGGGGAGGAGAAAAATGGGAGTGACTACTAATGGGTAAGGAATTTCTTTTTGGATGATTAAATATTCTAAAATTAGACTGTAGTGATGATGGTACAACTTTGTGAATATACCAAAAGCTGCTGAAATAAACACTTTGAAAGGACACATTTTATAATATGTGAATTATACCTCAGTAAAACTGTTATTAGAAAAATGAGGATCCATAAGCTAATTAAGGCTTAAAGTAACCACTTTAATGAGGGCCAAATCATACCCAATAACCCTCCAAATAAAAGCAATCCTGATAAAGCTGAGCTGGAAAACAAAAGATGGAACTGGAAATCTCATAGCTCAAAATCCCTATTCGTGAGCTACATAACAATGTCAACACTATTTGTCAACTAATCCCCCCTCATCACATACTGAATTCTTACATATATCGATAGATCTGTGTTAAGGCTTTTGAAACTGTTTCAGTAATATGTGTATATCTGTATAGATTTTACAATATGTGTTAAGTCCAGAAGTTGTAGTTCTTCATATCAATAAGATTTTGCATTTTAAAAATAACTTGGTATATAAAAAAATGGTATTATCACCAGTAGGGCATAATCTTTTAAATAAATATAGTAGATGATTTTATAGTTATGGAATTTAATTTGTATTTTCTGTTGTATCACTATCACCAACAATATATTTGGCAAGAAAAGGTAATAATTACAGAAACCTAAATTGAAATACGAAGAAACAAGAATCAAATGTAGAAAAATTAAAACTTGTTTTGTGGAATTAATGGGATAGAATCTTCCATTTCCAGTAAAACTCGCTTCTTTAAATATATTGAAGAATAATTATCCAAAAGAAGGTAAAATCATGAATTTCATATGATATGAAATAAAAATGTGTTGAAGATTTTATTTATCTCCTTAGTATGAAGAAATCAGTAGAATGATGTAATCAGTTCAAATAAGAGTCCAATGGACAGATATACCTATAGATCAGGAATACTAGAATGAACTTAAAAATTTGCATCCACAAAACTGGCTTTGAGTTAGTGAGGAGGGAGGACAAAGGAGGGTTTTCCCACCATTGGGTAGATTTCATGTGCACAGGCAAGAATTATTTTCATGGTATCAGTTATTTACAATTTTCAGACTTGTAAAATAGCTCAAAAGTAATAAAAGGCTAACATCAGATAACCTAGAAGGGTGTGTGCTAAACAATGACTAGTTTTCCATTGAAGATACCTAGTACTCTTTTTTGCGTATTCCAAATTTTGTTCCAAATGGTTTAGCAATCACTAAATTGTCAGGTTTCTCTGTTTTATAATCTCTTACCCTGACTTCATTACGGAAAGGATATCACTTCAAGTACAAAAAAAAACAAATACAAAAACAAAAAACAAAAACTATTCCTATTCCTCTCCCCCAAAACAAGAAAACATGCAAATATATGTAAGACCACTATTGCCAAGTTAATATACATTTAGTATGTACAATGAATCATTATAGCTTTGGGGATACAATAGCTGCTTCTTCTTCTTTTTTTTTTTTTATCCCTGTCCTCCCCCACAATAGCTTCTTATATGCTGAGATGAAGAACCAGAGTTGGCTGTTAGTGCTGAGAGTATATATAAGACATTAACAAAAGAAGATATTGGAAAAAACCATGAATAGGAAAACATTACTGTGCAGCTCAATATTTGAATTGTGATTTATTTGTGGGTCATGAAATCAAAGAGAGTCATGACAAAATTAAGAAAAGGAAGATAAAAGTGCAGCTTTTGGGTGAAGTTAAAGATTGTTTCATAAAACTTTGGGTACAGCTTATATGTGAACATGGGCATGCTCTGGTTCACAATGTAAAACATATTCCCATCATAGGTCAGTCAGTG
Organism: Carlito syrichta; assembly: GCF_000164805.1. Taxonomy (NCBI): domain Eukaryota; kingdom Metazoa; phylum Chordata; class Mammalia; order Primates; family Tarsiidae; genus Carlito; species Carlito syrichta. Next base: position 37,452 of record NW_007231064.1, on the reverse strand, counting down.
GAAAGTCGCTGTTGTAGCTGGTACCTAACACATTAAAAAGAAAGATCCATTTAACATATTCTGCAGTGAGCATGAATCACCACCAACAAGCAATCCCTCAACATTCAAATTCCTTGCAGCCTAAGAGAGTCAATGATACACATTGGGCTGGGATCACTTGATTTAGGTTAGAACAGTTATCCTGGGCTTTGAGTGAATTTCACAAATCTAGATGTGTTTTTAATGCCATTTTTGCTAAATGTCCTTGGATAAAGACTGGAGTATCCAAAGAACACTGGTCAAGTTATATCACCTTTTAATTAAAATGAACAGAACTTTATTTCTCAACTAGAAATAGTGTCAACATAATTGAAAAATTCAAGCAGATTTTTAGCTGGTTGAACTGCCTTTATCAAATATTTTGCATAATAACTAATATTAAATTATGCTCTGATCATTTCTTTCAATGATTTATTGATTTTATTTTTTGTACAGAAATGGTTTACAATTCTAGTGGCGCCTAGATAATTTCAACTGCATGAAAGGATATTTTTTTCCTACCAAATTAATGCACAAAACACTGACAACTTCTTCGGAGCCCTCTAATAGTCTCCATACTTTCTCTCTCCTATTCTGAAAATAAACATCAATTTTTTCAATCTGTTGTAAACTGCCATAGGTATGAGCTTATTGTCCTACCTTTCAACCAGCTTCCTACTTATGAATTGGCTCCCCCCCCCCATGTGGCATCTGGAGATGCCACTCTTACATTTCTTCAGAAGCCCAGTGGCTCACTGTAGAATCACATCTGCCTTTTCTTAGTTACTGGCATCTTTCAAAATACCTTTCAGATGAGAAATGAGGTTGAAATGGGTCAGCATTTATTTCTACCACCCTTCAAGGATAAGATTTTAAAATCTTTACCCTCAGGCTTTTAAAGGTCAGGCCCACAATGTCAAATACCAGCAAAATGTTCTTCAAGCTCAACAAACATAAACATAAACTTTTTGTCTGTTTCTTAGAACAAATATTTTTTCCTACTTACTTTCCTTGCATCTGTGAGAATCTTGTTTCCCAGATTCCAAAACTCACAACATTAAGATCATCTTGAACTGCTTCTTTGTTCCTCACCTTCTCCATCTAATCCATCATGAAACGTCACATTATTCAATCAAATCTAAATCTGCTGGGCTGGGCTATAAACCTACTCATTCTGTCCAAGAAGACATCATGAGAGTGTTTGAGAAGATATCGAGAAATTATCTTGATTGACCAATTGATGAGACCAGAAATAAATGCAACATGGCATCACTGTAGGAGTAGTTTTTTAAAATTTCTAGCTTAAAATAAGTCTAAAACATAGTAGATGCTTATCAGGAAGATTAATGCCTTTATAACTTTCTAATATTTTAAAAATAAAGATTATCCTCCTTTTCACCATTCTAGTCATTGAATACCCATTCTAACATTTGAAAGAAATTATTTACATATGACTATATCTTCTTTATTTCACTTGCTTCTTCTACAGTCCTGAATATATGGGAGTACTAGCTAAAACTGAAATAGTTAATGAAATATGTAAAATAATTGCAATAGCTTACTTGACTCCATTTTGCTAAAAATCCTCCATCTTGTTAAAATCTTGTAACTCCATTTTGTTAAAATCCTCCATCTTAGCTGTCTGCCTGACCTAAAAATGATCCCCACCCCGTGTGTGCATGTAATTGTTGTAACATTCCCATGACCACAGACCCACAGCCTTGTTCCTTTGAGCTGTTCATGTTGACCATTTGAAAACTCCCTAGCTACAAGTTTCGTGCAATTGTATACTTTGTCAGCTGATATCAGATGTGCCAAGAAATTGTTCCTTGCAAAATTCCCCCTACCACATCTCCATATTTTATTCCTGTATTTTGTTCCCTTTTGTTTTTAGTTCCTTGTTCCCTCACCCCCTCTGCTATGTAGCCCACTTGTGGTTTTTGCCTTTATAAGCTTCTTGCTAGTTTTGCTTGGTGTTGAGACCTTTCTTGGCATGAGCCTACTCTTGACCATGCGCTAATAAAGGACTCATAATTCGACCTCAGTGTGCTGGTGATTTTCCTTTCTCACAGTTTGGCTATAACATTTGGAGGCCCCAGCAAGTTAATTGCCAGCTTGAGCGGCAGCTTCACTCCAGCTCTCTCCGGCTTGGAGGAAAGGGTGTAGGGGAGGCACCTCCTGAGTCATATCAGGGAGCCTTGACCTCTTGTCTGGCTTGGAAGGAGGTGGAATGACTGCTGGCAGCTTATCGCCTCAAAAGGAACCTGAGTCTGTCTGCATTCTCCTAGGAGGTAAGAATTTGTTCTGTTTAACTGTAAGAATCTGTTTTGTTCTGTTTGTGGCCACAATTCTGTTTAAGGGAGTCACAGCCTGATGAGGTTGCCCTTTGGACACTATTAATTAGGCCAAGATGTTGGCTGAACAGAGTCCTCTGGATTACTGCGCTGAGGTTGTTCCAGGGATCCATTTTCTGCCCTGGTGTTGTTCCAGGGATTCATAATTCTTCTGACTTGGCCCGGATGCACCCTGTCTGTCATTATGTTTTAATTGTTTGTTTGCTGTTTGCTCTTTGTTTGTTATGGGTTCACAGAATTCATGACCTGTCAATCCTCTGCCTGACAGGGCTGCTCCTTAGACACTGTTCATTTAGCCAAGACATTGGCTGAACAGAGTCTCAGTTTAGTATCTGGTTTCTGTTTGGGTACCTGCTTTGATTTCTATCTGCCTATGGTATTTCTATATGCCTGTCATCCTTGGCCTCTTTCCCGGTTTTGCGTTCTTGCTGTGCTCCTTGCCGCAGGGCTTGCTTCTGTTGCACTTTCAGACTGGTTAGCAGGCCAGAAACTTTTACTAGCCTTTGCTTATCTTCTCATGGTTGGAGATCTGATCCTCATCACGTGCCTCCTGTAATTTACTGGTTTTGACAATATGGGGTCACGGGCTTCTAAGCCCTCCAGTCCCCTGAACTGTATAATAAGGAATTTCCCTATCAAGTTTTGCAGAGGATTATGGTGTCTGTCTCTCTAAAGGCAGACTCTGGACCCTCTGTGAGAACAATTGGCCTGCACTTAATGTTAAATAGCTCTCCACGGGGTCTCTGGATGTTTATGTTACTTAGTCTGTCTGGAAAATTGTTACAGGGACCCCAATCATCCTGATCAGTTCCCTATATCGACCAAAGGTTAAATTTAGTCTATAACCCCCCTCCTTGTTAAAAATATGTTCTTTTAAGACTCAGGACCCTTCCTGTAAACCACACTATAGGGAGACAGAGCTTCTATCTTAAAAACAACAGGGCTCTATATACAAAGGCCCCTGGCTAACTCTTCAAGGAAAACTTGTTTTACCTGTTTCTCAAAAGAATACAATCTTACCAAAATCTGCTGTTCTCAGAGAAACCAAAGGTTTTTAACCTCCCTGGTAAAATCAATCATGTGCACTCATTGTCCCACCTGGGATAATTGCCAGTGGCTCCTTTTAACCCTATTTACTTCTAAAAAGCCAGAATGCATTAAAGTTGAGACTAAAAAGTCTGTCCTGGCCTCAGCAGCTGGTAAAGAGGAAAAAAATCAGGAAATGTTGCAGGAGAGTTTTTCCTCCTCTCACCCAGATTGGGACCCTAACATGCTGGCAGGGTCTAGAATGTTAAAAAACTTCTTCTACAGTCCTGAATATATGGGAGTACTAGCTAATATATGACTGAATATATGGGAGTACCCAGTCTCTATTAGCTGGTTTGAAGGCAGCTGGTTTGAGACTAAAAAGTCTGTCCTGGCCTCAGCAGCTGGTAAAGAGGAAAAAAATCAGGAAATGTTGCAGGAGAGTTTTTCCTCCTCTCACCCAGATTGGGACCCTAACATGCTGGCAGGGTCTAGAATGTTAAAAAACTTCTTGTACAGTCCTGAATATATGGGAGTACTAGCTAATATATAACTGAATATATGGGAGTACCCAGTCTCTATTAGCTGGTTTGAAGGCAGCAGCCCAAAAATCTATTAATCTTTCCAAAACGACTGGGATTATTCAGGGTCCCAAGGAATCACCCAGGACGTTTCTTGAACATCTTTAGGAGACATTCTGTACCTATACCCTCTTTGACCCCTTGGCACCCTAGAATGCTCAGGCTATCAATTTGGCTTTTGTGGTTCAGGTGGCACCTGTCATCCGGAAAAAGTTACAGAAACTTGTGGGTTTTGCAGGAACAAACATTTCTCAGCTGCTCGAGGTAGCTCAGAAGATTTTTAGTAACCAGGATGCTGAGAAACAGAAACAAGAAGACAAGAAAATGGACAGAGCAACAAAATGGCAGACAAAACTATTAGTTGCTGCCGTCCAGGCTGCCCAACCTGGCTCGAGGCCAGCATGTAAAACAAAGAAAGAAACTAAAAAGAGACAAAAGAAAACTGGACGCATCCAGCTAGGCAAGAATCAGTGTACATATTATAAAGAGCTGGATCACTGGGTAAAAAAATTGCCTTCGCTGCCCAAAGACAGAGGACCCAAAGTCAGTTCTGGTCCTACCCTCTACTGATGAAACTGAAAATGACTCAGACTAAGGAAGACAGGACTTTTTCCTTAGGCCCCCAAGAGCCCATAGTAACCACCGCTATCGGGGGCTACCCAGTCCAACTCTTAATGGACACTGGGGTGGAACTCTGTCGGTCCTCAAGTCACCATTAGGACCCATATTCAAAAAGCACATTTCTGTACAAGGGGCAATAGGGGAAATAACAAATTGCAAGCTCACCTCCAACTGGATGGTTGATCTAATAGCCCTCTCATGGCCCGAGATTTGCTCAGGAAACCAAGAGCAACTATTATGTTCTTGCCTGCTGAAACTAAAATGAATATTTCTACTGACAAAGACCAGTCACTGTTCCACTTTTTAAAGAATACCTCTTAGCTTCTTCTAATTCTCTCACTGAGAATGTCTCGTCAAATTTACTTTCACAGTTACAGCAGAAATTTCCTTCAGTCTGGATGGAGACCACCTCGCTGGAATTGGCAAAGCATCACCCTCCAGTTGTGCTTCTCCAAGACATGTGCTTCCAAGCACAGCTATGCTTAACGAAGATCTCCTATCTGTGATACCGACTAACAAAGAGTAAGCAAACCCAGATCTCGGCCAGGCAAAAAGCCATTCTTCAAATTCCCACGCCAACCACAAAGAAACAGGTAGAGGAATTCCTGGGGGTGGCAGGGTATTGCCAGCTGTGAATCCCAGGATTTGCTGAAATTGCCAAGCCCTTGTACACAGCCACTGCAGGAGATCAGCCCCTAAAATGGACTGCTATTGAGGAACAAGCATTCCAGCAGTTAAAAATGGCTCTTACCCAACTTACCCAAGCCAGGGCTTTAGCCCTCCCATATGTTACCAAGCCTTTTCATTTGTTTATTCATAAACAGCGGGGAATCGCAAAGGGGGTTCTTACCCAGACCTTAAGACCTTGAAGGCAGCTTGTAGCTTACTTGTCAAAGGCTAAGTCCAGTGACTACTGACTGGCCATCCTGTCTTCAAGCCATCGCCACTACAGCTATATTGGTTAAAAAGGCAGACAAGCTGACTTTTGGTCAAAACAGTTCCCCACGCTGTTGAAACTCTGCTCGAGGGAGCCTCTGGCCACTGGATGTCAAACGCTTGCATCACCCAATATCAAAGCCTCTTACTTGACTAGCACAGACTAACTTTCTCTCTCACCCAGTGCCTTAACCTAGCAACTCTATGGCCTAACGACATCCGGAAACACCACTTCATAACTGTAAAAATATATTGAACATTTCACAAGCCTGTCGCCCCGGTCTGCGGGACACTCCTTCGAAACAGGCTGATGCTGGCCTATTCATGGATGGCAGCAGTCTGGTAATAAAGGAAATCAGCAAGGTTGGGGCAGCGGTGTACATGGCTCATGATGTAATCTGATCACAATCATTACCCAACGACACTTCTGCCCAAAAGGCTGAGCTGATTGCTTTGACCCAAGCCCTGCATTAGGGAACAGGAAAGTGGATAAACATTTTCACCAACAGCAGGTATGCCTTTGCTACACTCCATGTGCATGCCATGATCTATAAGAAAAAGGTCTTCTCACTGCAGTGGGTAAGACTATAAAAAAAAAAAAAACAACAAAATCTTAGCCCTCCTAGAGCCTATATGACTCCCTAAAAAGGTAACCGTCCTTCATTGCAGGGGACACCAAAAATCAGACACTCCAGATGCAACTGGGAATTGCCTGGCAGACCAGGCAGCTCGAGAGGAGGCAGAACTCCCAGTTAAGCTAACTATCTTGCTAACTAAAATTTTTCCAGCTCCTTCTCTCCCAAAACAGCCTACTTATACCCAAGAGGAAACAAACAAACAAACAAACAAACAAACAAAAAACAGGCGAATCTAGCAGACACTTATATGAACTCCACTGAATGGTAAATCAAGAACTCTAAAATTATTTTACCCGAAGCTCTGGGACACAACTTGGTAAAACAACTACGTTCTACTACCCACTTGGGAGGTACCAAAATGACTGAGTTGTTAAACCGTTTTTATCATATTAATGACTTAAAAAATATAACTGCAACAGCAGCTGCCATGTGCTCTGCCTGTGCCCAGGTCAATGCAAAGCAAGGGCCCAGACTTCCAGACGGCATTAGGGCCCAAGGGTTAAGTCCCAGAGAAAAATGGGAAATAAATTTCACTAAAATAAAACCTCCCCATGCAGGGTATAACTACTTACTGGTATTTATTGATACTTTTTCTGGATGAGTAGAGGGTTTTGCCACCAAAAATAAAACCACACTTACAGTTACAAGGTTTTTGTTAAATGAAATTATTCCTAAGTTTGGACTTCCCCTCTCTATTAACTCTGAAAATGGTCTTGCCTTTACCTCCTTCATAGTACAGCTGGTCAGTAAAGCACTAAACATTGACTGGAAATTACATTATGCTTACCGACCAGAGCTCTAGACAGGTAGAACACATGAAATGGACTTTAAAATCTACTTTAACCAAATTAATAACAAAAACCGGTAAAAAATAAATAATCTTTTACCTTTAGCTCTTCTCCAAACCTGATGCATCCCATATAAGGCTGGGTTTACCCCATATAAAATCATGTTTGGAAGATCCTCTCCTCTATTACCTCGGTTGCAAGATCCCATCCTAGAAAAAAATTACTAATTAATCTCTGCTAAAAATATCTCCAGTCCCTCCAGCACGTCCAGGCTGCTGTCCACTCTGGTGTCCATGCTGTTTTGCCCACTCCATCTTCCACACCTTGTCATCCATTTCAGCCCGGAGACCTAGTTTTCATCAAAAAGTTCCAAAAGGAAGGACTAACTCCTGCCTGGAAGGAACCCTTTATCATCATCATTACCACTCCAATAGCCCTCAAAGTCAATGGGATACTGGTCTAAATTCACACTCAAGTCAAAAGAACCATGAAAACGGACGTCACTCCACCTTGCTCAGCCAACTGGACTGCAACAAGGGACTCTAAAAACCCTCTCAAAATCATCCTCCGGGCCCGCCAACCTGCTTCAACCACACCACAGGCTAAACAACTGGCACACACCTGAAATGTGCGACTCCAATAGCCCAAAATAGACTAATTTACTGGTTAACAATGCTTTGAATATATTGTAGTCATTTCTTAGCCCTTGTCTTTGACATCCCACATACTTTAGCTTTTGTTATAAGTCTTATAACCTGCATTACTGCTAAAATGTTAAACGATAAGCCTATCTTATGTATTACTGTTCATGTACTTCCCTAGGTATATGCTTACAGCGGTCCTGAAGGACCCCTTTTATGCAATCCTCCTGGTCTTACAGCAACTCATCGAAAACGTGCTGCTCCCCACTAGTGCCTGCCTTAATCGGGTTCAGTGTAGCTGAAACAGCTGCACTCAGCACCACTGCCCTGGCCCGCGGAAAATTAGGGCTAACTAATCTTGCACAAGACATGAATTCTGACGTAAATTACATGCAATCTGCTGTAGACCAACTCCATGACCAGGTGAACTCCCTAACAGAAGATGTCCTCCAGAATCATAGAGGCCTAGACTTGCTTTTCTTATCTCAAGGGGGACTTTGTGCAGCTCTCAAAGAAACTTGTTGTTTCTATGCAAACAAATCTGGAATCATTAAAAATACCCTCCAAAAAATCTGAAAAAAATATTAATGGGCAACAAAGAAAAATAAACAATAATAAATCTTGATTCCAATCCTTATTTGACTGGAAACCCTGATTAACAACTCTCATCACCAGTTTGGCCAGCCCACTTATCCTCCTTGTCCTCAGTTTGCTTGTAAAGTCCTGTATATTCAGTTGGTTTATCAATTTCGTCAAACAATGAATCAATTCTGTAAAACTTATGCATGTAAAAACCTATTATAATTCCATATCCATGACCAATGAGTCAACAAATTGACTCATGTACAGCTAAAAGGGGGGAATGAAATAGCTAATGAAATAAGTAAAATAATTGCAATAGCTTACTTGGCATAAGTAACACCATTTTGTTAAAATCCTCCATCTTAGTTGTCTGCCTGACCTAAAAGTGACACCTCCAGTGTGTACATGTAATTGTTGTAATGTTCCCATGACCACAGAACCACAGCCTTATTCCGCTGAGCTGTTCATGCTGCCTTGCTTCCCTGAGCTGTTCACGTTGACTGCTGAAAACTCCCTAGCTACAAGTTCTATGTAATTGTATGCTTTGTCAGCTGAAATCAGATGCTGGGCCAAGAAACTGTTCCTTGCAAAAATCCCCCTGCCACATCCCCATATTTTATTCCTGTATTTTGTTCCCTTTCGTTTTTAGCTCCTTGTTCCCTCATCCCCCACCCCTGCCTTGCTATTTAGCCCACTTGTGGTTTTTGCCTTTATAAGTCTCTTGCTAGTTTTGCTTGGGGTTGAGAGCTTTCTTGGAGCAAGCCTACTCTCGACTACATGCTAATAAAGGACTCATAATTTGACCTCAGTGTGCTGGCGATTCTCCTTTCTTGTAGTTTGGTTTTAACAAAGCAAAAGCAGAACCCGTAATTTTCTTTCTATTTTTTTCTTAATTTTTTGTTTTGAGTCACTTTGCATCTTCTTTTTCTATAACTGGAAAATCAACAAATACATTTTAAGCTACTGAGGGCAAATGGGTCAGTTTCCTTATCCACTAAAGGCTGATAGTTGCTACTGGAGTACTTTGTCAGAAAGGACTGCCACAACTAAATCCTACCAGAAAGAGTACTATGGTCAATGAATGAGGTTCTCTGTGGGCTTGAGAAGGGCATGATGGCTTGAGTGACATCCTGGGTTGAAGTAAGAGTCAAGGTCAATCTGAAAATAGATGAAAGATTTTGGCACATAGATGGCATCATTTGAATGGTGTGAAATTAAGGCTTTTGGTACAAAAGTTTCACTCTGTGACAATACTTACATTTCCAGATTAGCAACTTTTGAAGACTCTCTGAGAAGCCTTTCACTATTTAAAAAGTTGCTTAGGATAGTTACTACTAAAATACTACCTTTATTTTCCTTATTCTAAAAAAGACAATGGGTTTAAGTCATTATCAGCAAGCATCTAAGGAGGAACTAGTTTATCAGATTGCTGATAAACACATTCGCTACAAAGCAGATTGCTTTTAACCTCCAGTGTGGATGAAAGAAATGGCCTTTGTAATGAAATACAGGGTACAGTCATTAGAAGAAGAAAGTGAGAATGAGGAGGAAGATGATACTCTGAATAGGCAGAAGAGAACTGAAACAGGAATTGGATGGCAACAAAGACTTTTTTTTTTTTTTTGGTCTTAAACCATAGTTCCCTATTTACCTCTAAAACAAAACAATAAAAAGCAAGCAAACAAAAACAAGGTCGAGTGTGGAGTCTCACTGTTGTAATCCTAGCACTTCTGGAGGCTGAGGCAGGAGGATATTGAGATCGGTTCAAGACCAGCCTGGGCAACATAGTGAGATACAGTCTCTAAAGAAAAAAAAAATTAGCTGGGTGTAGTGATTCCATCTACTCAGGAGGCTCTCTTGAGCACAAGAGGTCAACACTGCTCTAGCCTGGACCACAGACGGAGAACCCAATTCAATCAATCAATAAAATATAAATTAAAACGTAAGAGAAAAAAACTAATAAAGCCAAGCCAAAAAAAAAAAAAAAGAAAAGAAAACAAGGAAAAGAAAAAAGAAAAAGAAAGCAAACCTTGGGAAGACTTATCCCTAATATTCTCTTAAAAGTCTCCAAATCTTCCTCGTCCTTTATTGCTTAAGAGCAGCGACAGGCACGTTGAAGAAGCAAAAACAACTTGCTGAATTCTATTCTAGGTAGAAATGGCTTCACATCTGCTAAAAGGAAACAGTGGTTTAAGACCCTTTAGATCACCGCGGTGGCAGCAACAGCAGCAACAATTGCAATGGTGACCACTCCTGTCTTGGTTCTGCTCTGAAATGTGCACACATACCGGGTCTACTTCAATCCTCACCCAGTCCATGATGTGTCACTCTTATTATCTCTGCTTTATAGCAGAACTCCAGTAGTCTTCTTAAAGACACACAGTGAGCAAATGACAGACCTAGAATTTAAACCCAAGTGTTCTTAGGCCACCTCCCTCCTTTGCCAGAGTTCGCTTCCAGCTCTTTGCTGAGTCGTGCTAACTGTTCACGTCAGTTCTAAGGCAAACAACAGGACAGTTTGCACATGCAGGAAATATGACAGAGAAAGAGTTAAAACTCCACAGCATGAAAAGGGATTTTCCTACTGTTTATACGTAAATGAGACACCCCCCCCCCCCCCGCCCGCCCCCGACTAAAATTCTCTCATTTAGGAACTTTGTGTGGGTATATAAATTATTCCAAAATAGGATTCAGGTGACATTTATATAGCAACATTAACCCTGAGTCTCTCGATGGGAAAAATCCTGCAAACTGACACTAATATCCCTGCTGGCATAGGATAATATGAGGAAACCAAAGAAAACTTTTTCTGGTTTGTATACCTTGTATAAACAGATGTTTAAAGCTTTACTTTGCCTACATTTACCAAGCATATAAATGAGACTTAATTAAGCTGAAATTCCACAGAAAGCTTTCCAAAGCCCCTAGTTTACTCATCCAGTATAAACACCATAAATGAATAAAATATCATGTATAAAGCAATTTAAATATGGAGTCATGGTTCCTTAATTTCAAATGCTACATTATTACAGTTTCGCTGAGTGACCAGAAGTGATTGAGATTTTGTTATTTTAATTGGAAAAGCAGTTAGTACAGAAAATTGCATACTATAAAAACACTCATGTGTCCTCACCCTAAAATAAACTAATGTCAATATTTTGCTATATGTCCTCCTAAATTGTTTTTAATAAAGGCAAAATAAAACTGTACAGAGAAAGCTGCAGTATCTTTGTGTCCCTCTTGAGTCATATATCCCTCTCTTCTTCCCACTCTCTCCAGAGACAGCTTTTCCTTGGATCTTAGTGCCTATCCTCTATGTTTTTAAATTTTACGGGTTAGCTAGAAATAAAGTGTTAAAATACTAGTTGTGGTTTTAAATTTTACAAGAAAGGTCTATTTTATGCATTCTGTTGTTTGCATTTTTATGAAATCTGGTATCTGTCTAACTTAATACATATATACATCTTTTTTTATGTTAATTGCTTTATAGGATTGCATTTTATAAAAATAACAGACTCTATTCACCCCTTTATCAATAACATTTGGTGCTCTTTGACCCCCCGGTTTTTCCAGTTACTAATGACTTATTGTGTACTGTACACATTTCTAGGCTACATGCCTTAGAGTGAAATTGCTGTATTGTAGGTGTTAGCATCTTCAACTTTACTAGATAATTGTCAAATTGCTCTCAAAAGTGATTGTCCATTTTCTACTCCCACCAGCAGTGTACTAGAGTTCTCATTTCTAATAAACTTACAAACATTTCAAATTGCCTGACTTTTGAATTAAGGGGCTCTGATTTTAATTTCTTATTTTGTCAGCCTTCAGGTTGCATATAGAATGTACCACAGAAGCTCTTGCGATACATTTTTATTAGTAGTAATAAGGAGCATACATAAGCAACAACGATCTCTTAAAGTCACATCTGTAGCAGATACGTATTGAATGCATTTGGCTAAAAGACGATACAATAGAACAAAACAAGTATTTCTTTTTGTAGAGATTTATTGAATCAAGAAATCACTAGGCAATGCACACAGACTTGTAAAAGTATAATTGTTGTTTTACATTAGTTTCCTTTGCTTTCAGTATCAACAGTGTCAACTACTCTTTTCGTTTTTCTTCAGTGCTTGGCATCACACTGACATTAAGTGATTATCTTTTATTTTTATTTAGAAAATCTTTGCTTGGTACAGAGGCACAGCAAGTGTTTCATCTAAGCACCCAGAGGGATTGTATTAAAATTAGGCTAGTGACTACACACAGCCTTGCAAAAGTTTTTGATAAAATCTAAATGCCAAACCTAAAGAAAGAAGAACAGAGTGGAAGGATGAGACAGCAAAGGGGATATTGTAAAATAGAGTTTCCTTCTTTCAATGTAGCATTTAAAATCAATATTTTCCATTACATTTTGTTGTGATGATGAAATACACAATAGCATCTCAGGTGATAATATCTGAGTGACTGATCCACAAATCTACTTCTGTGGTTTGATATTGATTGTACTTTTCCTTCTCCTTTAGACACATGAATGGGTCTACAAGTTCATAAAAAAGGGAAAGAAACAACTGCATAGCACTTACAGGTGTCGTTCAAAAGACAAATGCGATACTTGGAAGCTTAAAAAAGGAAGAAGTGTCATGTCAGTTTGCTTCTTTTCATTTTGTGGACATCAGAGTCATGGTAAGTCAAAAAACTCAAAAGTTCATGTACAACAACATTTTAAGGATTCAGGGACCATTGGAGAACATCCAATCTAAGGATTTCATTTTACAGTTGGAAAAATTAATACATTAAAATAATTTATCCACGGTATACTTTCTCCTTCACTATTCTGGGTCTTCCTGTTTTCTCCATGAAAGGGAGAAGTCTGAACTTAATTGGCTTCAATTATCTGATCTTTGAAACTTCACACTCAAATCTTTTACATCAAAGCATTATTAAGTTTTTCTCTAAAACAGCATTAATGGAAGAAGAAAGTGAATATGACCCCTGGGAAATGTTCTCAATTGTGTTTTAGAATCCATGTGAGCCGGGCTCGGTGGCTCAGCCTGTAATCCCGTGCCTTTGGGAGGCTGAGGTGAGTGGATTGCCTGAGCCCACGGGTTCGAGACCCGCCTGGGCAGCAAGACCTCATCTCTACAATAAATCAAAAAATCAGCCGGGCGTGGTAGCGCATGCCTGTAATTCTGGCTACTCGGAAGGCTGAGGCGGAAGGATCGCCGGAGCCCAGCAGGTCAAGGCTGCGGTGGCCGGGAGCGGCCACTGCACTCCAGTCTGGGTGACAGAGTGAGACTCCAACTCAAAAAAAATTAAAAAAAAAGAATCCATGTGAATTTAGCACTTCATTTCATGATACGACAGTTCTTGTTTTAATTTAAAAATGTTAAATCTTTGAGTAAAATTAGGGTTCCAGGAAGACATGTTGTGTCTTCCCTGTTCTTTTAACAAATATTTATTGAAAACTTTATCTGTGGAGAAAACAACAAAGGTCACTGCTCTTCTTGGCATTGGCTATATAATTAATACAAATGATTATACAGAGAAATGAAAGATGTTGTGATTTATCTAAAAAGAAAAGCTAAACTCAAAAGATCAGGAAAGTTGATGTTTAAGCAAAAAAATTGAGTAGGAAGTATCTTTGAATATTGCCTGGCTCATATTCATTAAAGTAAGAGAACCACAAAATAATTTTCTACCTTGGTCTTTGCCTAAAGATTAGTTATAATGCTTTCATAATGTGTTGGAGATTTTAGGTTTTTTGCATATAATTTCAATGTAAATAAAAAATATATTGTTTAAGTTATTTGTTGTTTTGGATTTTGGGTGCTTTTTCCTTTCCCTTTGCATACTAGTTGCTTAAGTGTGAGCTCATCAATCCTGGTATATGGAAATGCTGAGAGTGACCCTGGATCTTAAGAAGATGAGGGAATTCTTAAGAAGAAAGAATATCAGAAATTCCCTTGGAAAAAATTACTTAATTATCTAAGCAACAAGCACACTTCTGGACTGAACTCTGACTCTTATGAAAGCCACTCTCTGTCCCACCTTTTTCCTCTTCATAAAATGGGAATGGCATGATGAAACAGACTAGCAATTAATTTTCTTAGAGCCTACCAATCTTGGTGGGCTCTTTTGTCTTGTTCTATTACTTAGTTAAGGAGACTGAGTTTTCAATGATTGATGAAGATTTTTTGTTTGCTGACAGTTCTATATTTTCATTATTTCTGAACACGAGTTAAAAATGATGAATAAATATGGATGACAATTAGTGGATTCTGGATTGGGTCCTCGCATGGAACCAGATGGTCTAGTGATGCATGTAAATAGATAATTTATTTCATTTGGAGATCTGAAAGTTGAGTAAAGAATTAGATATCTGCTATTAAAGTGCATTTACCAATGTGCTCTAATTGAATACATTGTTAAAATAAATGCAGGGTGAAGTTAAGGGACTATTTATTGTTGGTCAGCTAGGAATAAATTCAAAGACTTCTTCAGGATTTGCAGCCTGCAATCTAGTTGTTATAAACTGAATGTGTGTGCCCTCCAAATGCACATGCTGAAACTCTAGCTCCCAATGTGGTGGTATTTGAAAATGTGACTTTTGGGAGGCAATTAGATTCAGATGAAGTCAGGAGAGTAGGGACCCCATGATGATATTACTGTCCTTATAAGAAGAGGAAGGGACCAGAGCTCTTTCCGTTTTTGCCATATGAGGATACAGTGAGACGGTAGATGTCTGCAAGCCAGGCAGAGAAGGCTCATCAAGAATCAAATTTGCCAGCACCTTGATCTTGGACTTCTCAGCTCCCGGATTATGAGACGTCAACAACTGTTGTTTAAGCCATTAGTTTACGGTATTTTGTTATAACAACCTGAATAGACTAAGATACTCTCTGTTTACTTTTTATTTTTTTATAAAAAGGTTATGCTTAAAATCATAACCATAATTAGTAAATATTTATGTTGGTCTGCAAAATGATTTGATTTCCTAAAAATTTTTGCACATACAACTAATGGAAAACAGTATGCCACGCCATTGTTTTTTTACAGAATTACTACATGCTTAGTTAAAAGTTAAGGATTAATTTACCATTGAAAATGAAGTTTCTGCCCACTGACTATTGAACAGTGCTTCCTGACTTGCATACCAATATATTTTAACTTTTTGCATACTTGGTAAATATGTATTTATCGACAGAGAGATTTTAGCCAGGTAACAAAGAGGGAAGATTATCAAACCAAATTCTTCAGCATTGAATCATACAACGCCATACCAATGTATTTATTATAAATTTGTGTTTGATAAAACAAAATAAAAATTTTAAAATTCCTTATAAATGATTTTGTAAAAAAAATATTTCCCTAAGAACTCTGAGAGAGGGAGAAATTTCTTGCATCATAGATAGAAGGAAAGTTTGCATATAAATTATTTAATACAGCGGAGATGAAAATTATGATTCTTCAATGACGAGACACTGGCATTGGTGCATAGCTTCCCAAGGGGAGTACTTCAAAGGTGACCATAGTGATATTTAGCAATGAGGTATGTAGCACTTTTTCTCGGATGATTCATGAACCTAATTGTCAGTCCTAGTATGTATGCACACACACACACACATTTATATTTTATGTAGATCAAGTCATACTTTCTTTTTTATAGTAACAATGTCTTAGAAAATCTATCCATGTCTGCATAAATATTTTACCTTATTCTTTTATACTATGGCAGGGTTCTCTAGTTTGGATATATCACAATGTATTAACACTTTTCATATTGGTGGACAATCAGAATTATCTTCATTGTTGGACCTCTTTTGTAGGTAAATACAAAGAAAGGAAGAAGGAAAGACGCTCTCCAAATCTCTGACAACCATCTGCTACCTCTGGTGATGGAGGAGAGGAAGGCATGTGTTCCTGTATCGTTCTTTATGTTTCTGAATCAAATTTGGTGTATGGAAATGAATTTTCCTATTTCATGTATAATAAGCATTTAGGAAACAAATGTTAAGGCTTGAATTCCTGTAAAGAAAAATTGTTAGTTGGAGCTTCCCACATTAAAAATGTCCTTGAAGTCAATTTGAGAGGAAAATTCAGAGATTTGGAGATTCAAGCATTCCTGTGTGAAAGTTACTCATAGCTATGCAGGGTGTGAGCAGTTTTATTTTCATTTTATTTTATTTTGGCACAGGTTTAACGCATGTCACATGACTGGAAACTTCTCTGATGTTTGTGAAGAAAAATACTCACCCAGATCCTAACGTCTTTGCCCATAAAGGAAGTATCTACAGTGGAATGCCACTTTTCTTTTTGAAAGCCTGAACTAGTTCCTTTGTGAGTCAACCTTAATAAAGCAGCTCCCCACAACTTCTGACATTGGATTGCATTGAGAAAGGAGTCAACAAGCACACAGCCACATTTCAGCCCGGTCCTGCTGAACACAAAGCTTCTAAACTATAGCCTGGCCCACTGACTGAGAACGTCCCACTATGTAACATGCATGACCAGAAATGATGGCCTTGAGAAGGTTGCCAACACCACAGTGTCACCCTGGTCTGCAGGGACCATTGTCTTGGTGAAGTAAGACCAGATTGTCACGCATCCCTCTTATTACCACCTATTTTCATCACCAAACCCACGAGTGGAGTACAGAAGAGTTTCCTAGGGAGCTTCGTGGACACCATTCCCCAGACGCTCCGATTCAGTAGGTCTAGGGTGGATGGAGTTCAGGATGCTGCATTATTAATAGGCTTCCATGATGTTACAGGCAGAGCACTGTATTCCCCCTCAGACCTCATAAAAGATGAGTACATTTGAATTTCTGAATTTATGAACATTACCTATGTGGTAAATAAAACCACAGGGTCCTGAAATGCGGAAGAGGGAAGCAGACAGGGTCAGAGGGGTGCAATGTAGGAAGAACTGGCTACCTCTGCTGCTTTGAAAAAAAAAAACCACAAGCTGAGGCATGCAAGCAGCGGCAAGAAGTTGGAAAAACAAGAAAATGATCCTCTTCTAGAGCCTCCAGAAAAAAAAAACACCGTCATGTCTGTATATCCTTCGATTTTAGCCCAGTGAGATCTGTTGAAGACTTCTGACCTCTAGAACTGTAGAATTACAAATCTGTGTTGTTTTAAGACACTGAACTGCAGTACTTCGTTACAGCAGCAATAGGAAACTAGTACTCCTCGATTTCTCTTCCCTCTTTGCACTCATTCTCTTGGTCATTTCTTTTTCATGGCTTTAAATGCCATCTTTATGCCAAAGATACACAAATTTAAACATTGCCAAACCTCTCTGGTGAACTCCAGACTCACACATCCAACTGCTGACTCCACATCTCCATTTGGAAACCGCTTGGCCTGTCCCAAACCAAAACTATGAATGTAACCCATCCTGCCCTCCCAAATCTTACCTACTCATAGATTTTCTCACTTCAATCGAAGGAATCTCAATTCCAGTGTTTCAGGACAAAATCATGGTGTCATCCTTGGCACTATTTTTTCTTTCTTCTCTTGCATCCCATATTTAACCTGTCACCAAATTGCATGGACAGTATGTCCAAACTGTCCTGAGAATCCAACCATTTTAATCACCCATCTGCCACCCTAGCTGAATCATCACCCACTGAGTTACTGGATCCCCACCATACCTCCCCACTGGTGCACCTGTTTCCACCTTGCCCTGCAGAGGTTAGTCTCAACTCAGAAACCAGAGTCATCCTTTAAGACACATTGGGTCTCTCAACCCTTTGCTCAAAATCCACCATTGACTCCTCATTCCACCTGCACATCTACAAGTCCTCAAAAATCTGCCCCCACCTCGCCATCTCCTCCCTGACCTCGTCTCCTCTGACTCCCACCTTACTCAGTCTGTCTCAGCCACTGCTCCTGCCTTAGGATTCCTCTCCTTGGAATCCTCCTCCTGGAGACATCTGCACCTCAGTCATTTCCTGTGTTTGAACACCACCTTCTTATTGAAGTCTACCCTGATTAACATTGAAAATTACAGCCCTCACCTATACCCTGGAACAGTTGTTCTCCTTGTCCTGCTCTACTTCTAATAAACAATACTATTTACTTATTTATCATTTCTACTCTATTGTTTGTCTCTCCCCACAAGAATGTAAGTTACATGAGGGCAGTGGTTTTGTATGTATTGGTTCACTGATGTATCTTATGTTCCAATTACAGTGTTTGTAAGCTTTGTTGAAATAAAGCCCAGACCACTCTTTGGGAAACATAATTATGCTTCTCCTGCAAGATGTATTTATCACACTATTGTGGTGGCACTAAAATAAAATTTATATTAACTAGTATTATTGAATGTCAGAATAGCGTTCCCTGAAAAAAAATTTCACTTTAACTTGTGACTTTGGGATGACAAAGTCTCTACTTCTTGTACAAAATATTCTTTCCAGCTAAAAGGTCAGCTTACTTTTGATGGGTTAATGGAGCATTGTAATGTGTGGCCCACACAGAGCTCTCTTGGGAACTGCCACCAGTACATTGGGCCCACCCTGAAACTAGGTTGTGAATGTAAGAAAATACTTTGGGCTTTATTTTTACATATTTACATTTAAAAATATTTAAAAAATTTTTACACACACACACACACACACACACACACAGTGCCAAAAAAAATACACATTTTAAGAAGGAAAAAAACTGTATTGAAATTAAAAGAAAAATAAAAGTTATGTTTGACTTCTTCAATTACAAGAGGTGATCCAGACACTTCTGATTACAGAGAACCAAAAATAAGACATAGATAACATCCCTTAAAATGTGCAAACATTTTTTTGGCAACCTAGTGTGTGTGTGTGTGTGTGTGTGTTTCTGCAGTGGTTTAGAGTTTTACATGGTTTATACTTCTACCTTCAGAAAGGAATTAAGTAGCAAAATAATTATTAATCACACACGTTTTAGACTTGTACCTAATGCTGAAGAAAATGGGCCAATTGAGAAAACAGAAAAGAGTCTTATACATCTTTTTTTAAATTAAAATTAAAATTAATTATTATTATTTTTTAGATTCAAGGGGTACATGTATAAGTTTGTTACATAGTGCCATCAGGTAATCCTCATCACCATTCAATGATGGTCAAAGTTTAGGCTTCTATTTTACTCATCGCCCATGACAGGCCTATTCCTCAGTGGGTAGTTTTTCAGTGCCTATCCCCTCCTTTTAAGAGTTCCCATTGTCTGTTGTTCCCATCCTTATGTCCATGTGTTCTCAGTGTTTAGCTCCCAATTATAAGTGAGAATATGTGATACTCCGTTTTCTGGATTTTGTGATAGTTTGCTTAGAATGATGTCCTCCAGCTGCATCCATGTTTCTGCAAAGGACACAATTTTGTTCTTTTTTCTATGCCATAGTATTCTATGGTATATATGAACCACATTTCTTTATCCAGTCTATTGTTTGCTGGCACCTAAGCTGGTACCACCTTTTTGCTATTACAGATATTTCTGCGATAAACATAAGAGTGCAAGTATCTTTTTGGTAGATTGATTTATGCTCCTTTGAATATATACTCAGTAGTGAGATTGCTGGGTCAAAAGGAAATCTATTTTTAGTTCTTTGAGAAATCTCCAAACTGCTTCCCACAGGGGGTTAGTCATATGTGTTCCCAATATACAACTGAATCTGTGTCTCAATAGATAGAATAACAAAATTATTAAAATTTGTCAGGTGGCTTTTCTTTTCTGAATAGTTTAATTTGGTTTTCCTAATTAAATAAATGAACAACATAATGGCAAAGCCTACACTTACCTTTGCTCTATAGAGGAACAACCTCTGATCTGCCCAGGATGTTTAAGAATGTGGCAATTACTGGCTGTCAGGAACCCTCTCCAGAAAGGGTGATTGTACCTTAGCAACTTGGCATTTGAGCTTTGCAAAATGACTGCTGTGTCCCTACTTACTGTGGTCTGATCGCCTCAACATTTTACAAATTCCCTTCCTCTCCTTTTCATCTTTCAGGTCTGAGCTCAAGAACCAACTCCTGCTGTTTTCATCTGTTAAATCTCATAGCTTCTTGACCATCCCATGTTGTATCCCTTCAGCCTCTACCATCTAATACTGCAATCATCTGTTTCCTTGACAGTTCTCTGCCAGACCATGTCTTTCCTTTCTCTGTTCCTGTTTCTAAGATGGTGTATGGCACATGCTTCTAAGTGGGCATTTGGTAATTGATTTTGTGGTTGATTGATGGATGGGCAGAAGGATGGAGAGCATTGGGGGCTACGAAAGCAGCAGTTAGAGAGATTTTACATAGCTTGATACCTGGACATTAGGTAAGAGAGAACTATCCCAATCCCTACACAACTTTCTAAAAACCAGTACATTTTTCCTTTCCTGATCCACTCTGAAATGAGAAATAAGAAAAAAATTAACCTTAATGAGATCTCTATTCATAAAATAACTCATCATATATACAAAGTTACTAAAGCTCAAAGAAGTTATAGAGTTTTTTTAGTCACCTACAACTATTGAATCACTGGCAAAAGAAGAATAAGTTTTGGCCTAGTATTATGCATATCATTCTGTCTTAGGTAGCATTATTGGGAAAATGTACTCTTTTTTTTTTTGAGTCAGAGTCTCACTCTGTCACCCAGGCTGGAGTGCAGTGGCATGGTTACGGCCACCACAGCCTCAATCTGCTGGGCTCAAGCGATCATTTCACCTCAGCCTACCTAGAATTACAGGCATGTGCCTCCATACCCGGCTAATTTATTTATTTATTTATTTATTTATTTATTTATTTATTGTAGAGACGAGGTCTCATCAAGTTACCCAGGCTGGTCTCTAACCCCTGGACTCAGGCAATCCTCTCATCTCAGCCTCCCAAAGTGCTGCAGTTACAAGTTTGAACCACTACACCTGGCCAAAAAATGTACTTTAAGAGAGGAATTTAATGGGTTCCACTAACAGCCCTCCACCCCAGTCATCCCCATATTATGTGCCAGGTACTGCACCTACATCATTTTACTTCACTCTAATAATCCCCATAGAAGACTGATGCTAAGAGAGAAAAAATAATGTCTCCTAAGACCTACAGTTCCCAAGTCACCCAGTTCCCAAGATCACACAGCTACTAAGGTCACACAGCTACCAAGATCATACAGATACCAAGTGATCGACTTGGAATCTAACCTCAGGTTTTTCTAACTCCAGCCTGGGAGCCTTCCATAACAACATGCTGCTTCCAATAGACAGAGAAATCACCGAATCCCTGGCTGTAAAAGAGCATGATTTAAATTACCAGTCATAAGACAAACAGGAGTTTTCTACTAGACACACAAAACAAGAGAGGAAAGATTGCAATGATATAAAATAGCTTAGAGTATGGTGTGTGCAAAAAGCGTTGGTGAATTTAGCTAGAAGCAACTCAGTTTATCCATAGATGGTCTTCTTGATCTAGGGGCAAAATCTCTTTCAACCTTAGGAGGTAATTAATCGCCTCTTTATCTTCACAACCTCATCACTACTTTTGTCAATAGTATGAAAAAGAGAGCCATTCAGGAAGAATAGCAATGTAACTTTTACTGATTGAGACTTTTCTGCATGTCTGGCACTGAGTACTTCACAGCCAGTACCTCACTCAATCTGCCCATCAGTCCTAGGAAGTTAATATTCCCATTTGCAGGTAATGAAGTGGAGTGTAAGTTAATTTGTCAAAGTTTGCACAGGCAGTGAGGAGCAGCCCCTGGGTGTGGACAATTTCCACTTGACCCCGGAGTGCATTCTTTTAGCCACTACTCTTTGTTGCCTCTACCTTGAAGTGGGCAGCTAAACACAAACAATAGCAAATGAGTGACACTTTTAAGTACCAGGAATATTTAAGCTGGTGTCTATTAAGTCTTGTATAATTCCTTTTTAGAAAAGGGGCGTAGGTTGTATGGAGCGTACAGTGGATTTTTGC
Source organism: Carlito syrichta (assembly GCF_000164805.1). Taxonomy (NCBI): domain Eukaryota; kingdom Metazoa; phylum Chordata; class Mammalia; order Primates; family Tarsiidae; genus Carlito; species Carlito syrichta. Next base: position 15,337 of record NW_007231064.1, on the reverse strand, counting down.
ATACCTTGACAAGAGGAAAAATATCTTAGCCTGTGTTGGTATTTATCTCTTATTCCTGTAGGGGAAGCTATCTTTTAAAGAGGAACATTTTAAAGGAAATCAATCTCCAAAGGACAATCAATTGATTTAGGGGCTGGACAAGGAACAAAGGACCATTTATCTTTTGTACTGAGGAATTACTTCTCACCTCTTTGTGGGTTCAATGATTTTCATGGGATAATGTGTCTTGATGGAATAAACTGATGAGTTTAGTCTCTAATTCTAATAGACATCATCCATTGTTCTCTCTAGCTACTTAACCAGTATTTATTGAGCACATATTATGTGTCAGGCTCTGGACTGGGTACTTAAAAGAAAGGAAAATAAATGAAAAAAATCCCTTGCATCTGTTCATTATTCATCAATGAATCACACTGACAAACGCACTTTATATAAGTTGTGATGCAGAGCTCTGAAGGAAAGGACTAGAGTTCTATGACACCATGCAGAGGCACAAGCAGGCCTAAACAGAGGTCAAGGAAGTCTTCACTGTGGAAGTGAGGCTGGAGGTGAGTCACAAATGTGGTGGAGGGAAGTTACTCCAGGCAGTGAGGATGGTCGGTACAAAGGCCAAGGCAGGCGACAACATGGCGCATCTAAGGAACATAAAGTACAAGATGAGAAGAAATCAAGGCCTCTTGGAAGACCTTACAGCACTCATTAAGAAGTCTGGTCATTTTCTCCAGAACCCTACACAGGCCTCAAAGATTTAACACAGGGATTGGGGAAGAAATAACATGTATAGACCTTTATTCTGGGGCCCTCAAAGACTTCATGTCTGAGATGATGGTTACCTCTGGGTTTTAGCTTGGGGGTTCCATAGATGCTCTCTTTCTCTTTGACTTAGCTTTGGGATCTTTTGGAATCTGAAAAGCAAGATTTATTTTTTAACCATATCATCAAAGCACTTGGAATTCCAGAATAAGATCAAATAAAAATAATAGCAAAAATTAAAAACTAGTGCTTATTAGAACTTCATTAGGTTCTGGTCAGGTTCTATACCAAGGATTTTGCATGAATTATCTTGTTGAATCTGTACAACAAGCCTGTTACATAGAAACCCTCCAGGCAGTGTTGGTGAAGGATTCAGAAAACTGGAACTGTGGCAAGTGGAAACGGGCATGCAAATTTATATTTGGGGGATCTGAAAAGAAGCTTGAAAGTGTTTGTCCAGTTACCGTAGGAGTCCTGAGCTACTGGCTGTCAATGTTAATTATGCATGTGGAAAGAGCTTTATGGAGGCATTAGGAACATCCACCCACAGACCTTTCTTTTTGATGCCAGGGCAGGTTCTGTCCTACTCAGTGTGAATGTACTGCAAGCATATCAGGTATAATCATCAAGCTCAGCATTTGTACAGAACAGGTTGTTTCCAAATAGCTTTGAATCAGGGATGAGGTCACCTCCAGAGCCTTCCTCTGCTGGGCAGTATGATTTGCCGCCTCCCACCATTAGTCAAGCCTCTTGAGTTGAAGATAGAAAACCAGCTCAAAGAAGCAAGGGGGAGAAAGGAATTGATTGGCTTATGTAACTGAAAAGCTCAGGAGTCAGGATCTAGGCACAGCCTGTTCCTAGCTTACCTCTCCAGTTGCATCCTCTATGAGTCTCTTCTTTCTGGGCACCAACTGAGTTGAGCCTCTGCCCCTTCCTGCAACAAGACTTGCTTGTATCTGCCCTCCAATCATCAAAGATGCTGCTTTTACTACTTTTGCCCCTCCCTCCTTCTTGACTGGCTAGTACCTACTTATTCCCCCCGCCCCTTTTGCTTTTATTGAGGACCTAGAAGGTTATCTCGTCCCCATTGCCCCATTTACCACACCTCCTAACAGCCACACCCTAGTATAGCCCTCTTGCATGCCAAGTCTGGGCTGGTGCTGGGACTCACTTTTTGCCAATAGAAGGCAACAATAATGGTTCCATTTCAGAGTCCTGCCCAAGCCTCAAAGGCATGACAGCTTCCACTTTGTACTTTTGGGAGACCACTTTGTACTTTTGGGAGACCATGTGGTTTCTCCAGCAGGGTAACTGGACTTTTTACATGACAGCCATTTAAAAAGTCATGTAAAAAGTCCAGTTACCCTGCTGGAGAAACCACATGGAGAAGACATGTGGAGGGAAAATGTCCCCAGAACTGCAGGAGAAGAGAAAGAGGCCCAGCTGTTTCAGACAGCACCATTGAGCCCAAGCCTTCCAGCCATGCCCACCGAGGCAGCAGACATGTAAATGAGTCATCATGGATGTTCCTGCCATCTGAACCTCTAGATCACTACAGCCCAGGTCAATAGCATGTGGGACCCACCCTCAGCCAACTCCAACCAACCTGAAGACTTGCAGAAAAATCATAAATTGTTGTAATTTTAGGCTCCTAATGTTTGGGGTGGATCGTTACATAGCAATGATTATCAAAAGTCTTAGTATTCTTAGTATCAAAATTTTTAGTAGCCAGGTCCTGGGCTTATAGTTAATGCATACACTTGGCAAGCATCGTCCACAGCCTCCACCTCCACTCAACCTTCCAGCCTCTTCTTGCTCAGGGGTATTGCCTGACCCTGTGTACTAAATGAACCTTCCCTCTAATAAGCTCTGATAAGACTCCTACTTCTACCTCATAGCCCTTTGCAACCTCAGAAGTAACTAATTTAGTTATTTTGTATTTGTTTTCCCCATAGGATGTAAGTCCCTGAGGGCAGCGCCCTTGCATGCTTAGCTCACTACTGTGTCCTCCTCACCCTGGGAACTGCCTGGGATAGGACACACATTCAGTGAGTATTAGTTGACTGACTGGCAGCCGCCTCCTTCTAGTCTATTTTTCTGTTGGAGAAGATGCTGGAACAATGACTCTTCTACTTCCCATGGGACATTTGAGAGAAGACAAGCCACTTTTGAGTGGGTTTTAAATTCTTAGGTCTAGAAGAGTAGTCAAAACCCCAAACATCTGTTCCCTTGTAACAAAAACCTTTTCCTTATTTTCATTTGGAAATTGTATGCATAGTAGTTGCCTGTTCTATTAATTGATTTTCATAATTTCTTCATCAACGTTCTCAACAGGTAGTAACCTACTAGCACTGTTTTCTTCCTACCCCTGAGAGCTTCAGAGGCCTGCCTGTTGTGGAGGAAAAGGGAAAAAAAGAAGACAGAAATTTTTCATAGGTTTAGAGAAATAAGAAGGTGGAATGTTTGATTTTCAGAGAAACACAGATCATGATCCCTTGAGTCATCTATTCTGGCCTAAAACAAGGCTAGAGCCTTTGCTTTCAGTTGTGAGAACTAGATTCCTCTCTGCCTTCCATCAGCAAACTCCTCTGGGGTTGAAACACTGCCTGCTAGCCAGCTCCAAATCAACCATTCCTCTCTTCTGATTGGAGACGTAATGTAACTCTGTGGAAGCAGTTCTAGCAGTATGCTTAAGAGACTACCTTTTAGCCAAGAATATTTATATATGTTTGGGTTTCATATATATGCTGGATTTAAAATATTTTTTTCTTTACTAATTGGTGGGTCATTAGGCCTTCTACTGTTTGCTAAAAGGTAAGGCCTCTTTCTGTCAATATTTCTTAACTACAGCAGCAGCTAAGGAATTCACAAACTACGTGACATAATCTAATGTCATGTAACAAGAAAAATAAAATCAACAACCTTTCAAATTATGGCAGTATGAAAGGTCTTGCCTGATATAATGAAAAACTAGTGCAAGACAGCAATGCAAATGCAGCACGGTGATTCCAGTGTTGTTTTATACTAGCTACATAATCTTAGGTAAGTATGTTATTCCCCTTTAAACCTCAACATCCTCATCTGCAAAATGGAGGCAGTAATTTCTATCTCATGAAGTTCTTGTAAGAATAAGAAAGAGAGCACATTTGTTTATTCTTATCCTTCCATCCATCCATCAACAAATTTACCAATCGCCTACTATATAATAGATATGTGTTCTAGTCACAAATCCCTACCCTTGAGGAATTGTGTGTGTGTGTGTGTGTGTGTGTGTGTGTGTGTGTGTGTATTTGTATAGGAGATAGCCGATAAACAAAGTAAACAAATTGAGGTCTATGCAGGAAACAGATAGCTTAGTCAAATAGGATAATCGATTGGAGAAAGTTTAATCAAGGAATTATAAAGGTGCTACAGAATTAAAGAAAACCAACAAGGTATGACAAAGTACCTTATAGTCAACAATAGCAGAGAGAGCTGTTGCCAATCTAGATCTCAAGGGTTAGGGGAAGGAAACAGTCACCTGATTCCAGTGAGAAAGACCCATCGTGGGAAGGTGATGCCTGCAGGCTGCGGCAACAGGAGGAGAAATAATCACTGCCTAAGAGCAGCATGGCAGGAAGGCAGATGGGGAGTTAAGACTCTAATCTTTTTTTTTTTAATTTCTTTTTTATTTTAAAGATGTGGGGTACAAGTCAGGATTGGGTACATAAGGGTCCTACATGCAGGTGAAGTTTGGGCCTCCCATTGGACCTCACTTCACCTGGATTGGGATCATATCCCCTTATTGGTGTTGTGTCCCCCGCCCCCGCCCCGGCAGTTTCCCGCTACTGCCAATCCTTTTCTTGTAGTATTATGAGAGGTATTCAGTGTCCACTTATGAGTGAGAACATGTGGTACCCAGTTCTTTGTTTCTGTGACAGATCACTGAGTATGATAGACTCTAAATCCATCCAAGTTGCTGCAAAGGCCATAATTTTTTTCCCTTTTTTAAATTTTAAAGTTGTGGGTAGGGTACAATTTGGGATTAGGTATACAAGTGGTCAACATCTAGGTAAGGTTTGGGTCTCCCTTTGGTCCCCACTTCTCCTGGTTTGAGATCGGTTACACTTGTTGAAGTTATGTGCCCCTCCACCCACCCTCTCCCCCAGAAGTTTCTGGATACTGCCAATCCCTTTCTTATGGTATTATGGTAAATGTTCAGGGTCTGCTTATGAGTGAGAACATGTGGTACTCAGTTACTGATTTCTGTGATAGATCACTGAGTATGATAGACTGCAAGTTGCTGCAAAGTTCATAATTTTGTCCTTCTTTATAGCTGTATAATATTCCATCTTTTTTTTATCCAGTCTACTTTCACTGGGCAGCATGTTTGGTTCCATGCTTTTGCTTTTGTGAATAGTACTGCAATGAACGTGCATGTGCAGGTAAATGATTCGAGTTCCTCTGGGTAGGATTCTAATCTTGCCCTCTTCTCATGCTCCGGTCTCCTGCCAGTATCTACCAACTGGAATCTAGAGTGCCACAGGGCCAGAATGCTCATGTGATGCTGTCCAGACCAGTGAGTCTCCCAGGGCACAGAAGGGGTGAATGGTGGATCTGAAAAAACAAAAGAAAACCCGGCTTAGCAAGTAAATATGTGATGGGACAGATGATTAGAAGGGCCATGGTGAAAAATTAAGCAAGGTAAGAAAGATGGGAGACAGGAAAGCAGACAGGGATTTACTACATTATCTAGGATAGTCAAGGAAGACCTCCCTGAGGAAGTGGCACTTGATTGGAGGCCTACAGGAAGTGAGAGATTGAGCCATGTGTTGACCAAAAATAACTTTTCAGGCTGAGTGACTTGCGCAAAGGCCCTGAGATAGGATCCAGCTCAACATAGTCAAGGAATTATAAGGAGGCTTGTATGCTAGAGTAGACAAAGGGGAGAGTGGGAGAAATGCAATGAAAGAACCAGATCACACATGGCATGTTAGGCTTTCATGTGATTTTGATAGGAAACTATTGGAAGGTTGTGAGCAGAGAAATGAACAGCACAGCTTATACTTTAAGTCCAAAGGAGATTTATTTAAGCTGAGAATGGGTTGAAGAGGAGCAAGAATTGGCACAGGAAGACCATTTGGAAATCCATAACAGTAAGCCAGGGCAGCAGTGATGGTGGCTTGGCTCAGGTGTTAACTGAGGACGTGTGAGGAATTATAGGACTCTGTATGTATTTTGAAGGTAAAGAAGACAGGATTTTCTGATGAATTTGATGGGAATTATGGGAGAAAGAGAAGAGTTAGGGATGACTTCAAGGCTTTTTCATAAGCAACTAGAAGGATGAGGCTGCTACTTACTGAAATTGAGATGACTGAAGAATGGAGAGGTCCGGAGTATATTAAAAACCCAATACTCGATCACTGTTCACTATCCTCATTCAGTGATGACACACAGATGAAGCATGACTCAGACTTCAGTCTTCCCTATTGGAAGATTTTTTCCCCCAGTTTTTAAGCAATAGATAATTTAGCTCTATCTGACTTATCCAATCTGATTTTCCTTGTTCTTCATATCTACCATGCTGCCCTGGTTGGCAACCTACCCTATCCTCTCAAATTTAGATGTACACTTTTTTTCTTTACTTGGATGCCTTCTTTTGGCCTATGGAGTTTCTACTTAGTTTTTCTAACTAGGGTACCATTTACTCCATGGAAATTCCTCTAAATATATCATTTGCTAATCAGCCAATGGGGTGGAAAAAAAAGATTTACAAATTAGAGATGTATACAATATTCCTAAATCAAAGGTGAAGGTGAAAATTCTTGTTTGGTTTGCTGAGCTAGGACCAGAGTTTTCCTCTGGGGGTCAGACATCAAATAACTGGCAGAACAAAAAACAAAGGTGTGGAATCCAAAGAATCTAAACTGCTTTACATAATAAAGGGTAAAGATAGATGGAAAAGGTGGAAACAGTTGGTAGAGTATACATGAATGTGGGGAAAGAGACTGGAACAGCCTTCATGTTTGTGACTGCAATTGAAACTGAGAGGATAGGAAAAGCATATTTTTTAAAAAGTACTGCTGATGGTTAGGAATGTGTTTCCTTTATTTTCAGTTGAAGATGCTGAGTAAATATTGAGTTACTTCCCTTTATTTGCAAGACAGCTGTCTCTTTAGTTAGTTATCTCTTTGTCATTAGACTAACCATGAAGAGTCCTGATTTTAGCAATATCTGGTGAGCAGGGTGAGTGTCGGGGAAAAGGTGACATAACAGCAAAAATGTAAAGGAGGCAAGAAGAGTACCCATCCAGTAGACCTCTTGGGGTAGAGAGTTCTGAATGGAAGTAGAGGCCTGATAAAAACCCTGAGGTGGGAGTATGCTGATGTGTTTGAAACATAGTAAAAAGGGCTAGGAGTGGTGCAGTGCCTCAGCATGAGCAAGAAGTGGAGAAGTTAGAGATGAGTTAGAAACATAATGAGACTAGACCATGTAGTTCCTGTAGCTCATTGTAAAGATTTTGCTTTTAATTGAAACGAGAAGCCAATTAAGCCATCATAGTCTTGAGTAAAGGAGTGACATGGTCTAACTCAAGTTCTCAGAGCATCTCTCTGATGAACTGGGAATAGACCATGAAAGCTACACACAGGAAGACCACTTAAGTGACTATTGCAGAGACCCAGTAATCCAGTTGAGAATTGCCCAGACCTTACTGGTAACAGTAGCGATAATGGACAAATTTTGAAAGTAGATTCAATAGGATCTTTGACAATCTAGTTAAGGAGTCTGGAAGAAAGAGCAAAATTGAGGACAAACCCAAGGTTTCTGGTCCTGGTAATTGGAAAGTTATAGTTACTGTTAGCTAAAATGGGGAGGCTGCTAGTGGGATAGATTTTGGTGGGTGATGGGGCTGTGGAGAGAGGGAATGTTCGGAGTCTAGTTAGGACCAAAATCCATCTCAGATCTGAGGTCTCCTAATAAAGGTGTGTAGTAGGAAGGTGGACATATGAATGTGGGGTTTAGGAAAGAAGTCTACATGGAGATGTAAATAATTTGTAAATCACTGGCCTGTGGTTATTATTTAAACCATGAGACTGGACAAGCTTACCAAAAGTATGAGTGTGGATAGAGACAAAAGAAAACAGAATTAAAAGCTGGGTTCTGAAGTCTTTCAGTGATAAGAGGTCAAGTCAAAGAGGGTGAAGCAAATGCCATATATCTCCCTTACATTGCCTCAAAGAATTTAGTAAGGTACTGAACACGTGACAGGTGTTCAATACTTTATGCTGCTTGTTGAGAATTTGATACAGTAAAAATGAGTTCTTCAACAGCCAGACATGTTTGAACCAAAGATCAAAATACAGCTTTTCTCTTTGACTTTTATTGCCTTCCTCTACCCTTTTTTGGTCCTGTCTTAACAAAGAAAATGTTTATTCTAGAAGAAAGTGAGTCTGGCACTGATTCCACACTCATCTTGAGTGATACTTCCTACGATTAAGAATATCATTGGTTCCATTTTACTTTTTTATTTTCCCCATTAGTCATGGTAAGACTTGGGGGAAATTAGAAGTAGTTCTGCCTGACAAAAGATTTGGATAACCTACTCTAATCATTTCAACTGTGTCTTCCATGGGGGGGAAAAGAAGCAATGTGCAAAAACTAAAATAATAATTGCAGCTGTGATTTAATGAGTACTTATCATATGCCCAGTACCAGGCTAAGTGCTTTCTATGCATTACCTCAGTTAATTCTTTCCTCTACCAGATGTGGTAGGCAATATTGCAGAAGAAAGAACAGACCTCAATAATGTCCAAGGGAAAATGATCTATCTAATATCATAATAAATACATATGGATTATACACCTCTAATTTGTATCTAGTGAGCAAGTATACACAACCAGAGCAGAAGACTCAGGTGGGAGGATATAAAAGCTCCCCAGAAAATGACGAGTCAGTTTTGTACTTTGCAGAATTTTCTCAAAGAGATGGTGGGATGGAGCGTGTATGAAATCTTTGCTGATTTTTATGATCCCATAGGGCTTGAAAACCTGAGAAGTCAGTATCTTCAGCTGGGAGCATCCTGTCTTGTCTCCCACTTTGCATGTGTTCATAATTTTCTGTTTCCATTTGCATAAAAAGTTTATATCCTTTAAGATTTTTGTTTGTTTGTTTGTTTGTTCTGGCGTTTGTCCACCAATTTTACCTCCACCTTGTTGTGACAACCAAGCAATTTCAATTCCCATTCTTCTGTGAGGAAATAGAGGCTCATGGCACCCTAGAAACTTTCTTGATATCAAAAAGATAGTAGATGGTGGAGACACATTGGACTCAGTTCTGTATAATCCCAGAGTGCAAGATCTAAACTTCTACTTTGTATTTGCCTTCTAAACATGGACAGTGAGCTGTGTATGTGCTACCAAGCCTATGGAATTCTCCAGTTTCTGTCAGTTACCAATGAACACAAGAATATTATGGACTATTTTCACCTTCAAGACAGAGTGGATTCTTGAAGGTGAAACAATGTTCTTCTCTGTTTGAGGACAAGTCATATCTGCTCTATAAAGATGAGCATCAGATGGGGTCATGAGGAAAGAAACTCTGTAGTTATTGTGGAGGAAGGAAGACATAGGAGTTGCTGTGTCTGAGAGCTAAGATTTTCTAAGTCTCTAAACTTAGAAAAGATGTAGGTAGAGAGAAATGGGGATTTCCTCCTTGCAGAAGAAAGAACATATGCAGAGGCAGGAAGAAGATGCAGTGTAGTCAGAAAGAAAAAAAAAGCAAATGCTTTCCTACTTAAAAGTTATCCTCAAAGGAGCAGACATCTGGGTAGCAGGTTCAGTCCCTCCATTGAATGAAGGCATTGATGCAAATGATAAAAGTAAAAGAGCAATAGCCTATAAGGCTGACAGTAATATTACGCTATACAAATCTATGACAGGATCTTGAATTTCAGGTGGAGAACTGTGGTGTTATTAGGAAAGTGAGGGAGTATCATTAAGGAACTAAGTATCTGAATGACATGCTCAGATTGTCCTGTGTTAACATATAGAGTGGATCCAGGTTGGAAGAGAGGAGGTGACCAGGAAGACCAGTGAGGTGATTCCTACAATAGCTTATATGGGGTTGTATACCAGGGATGAAATTTTGCATAGTAGGTAGTTCAAAATAACTATTGAAGGAAGGAAACACCTCTATTCCTATAAATATAAATGCCCCAAATTGAACATGTTCTAAGAAAGTTAATACTGTTCTATAAAGTAGAATATAATGCTATTTAATTTGAAAGCTGCAAAATGGTAACTTTTCTCTATGCCAGACATATAGTGGACATCCGAGCCTTTTCCTCTACTTGGAAGCATATTGGACACAATGCTAGTTTTTGAGGCTGTCACTATAAAATCTTACCTTATACGGTTCAGTGTCCCTTTAAGATTCAATGCTTATTATCAATTAGTGTCTATGTCTCCATGCTGTTTACACTATTTGGAGATTGCCTACAACATGAATCAATATTCAGAATGTCCTTTGCACTGCTTGCACCACAAATTGAATGTAACATATTGCGGGGATAATTTTTAGTTACAAGAGTGAAAGTTACATTTCTTTTATCTAAAGTGTGATAGACAATTCATAGGACAGTAAGGCTTGTGAATGAAAGCTTAATCTATCATATAGTTCCCTTTAATGCCAATTACTGAAGAACATTGAGTGTGTTTTTTTTTAAAGAAAGAGGAAGAAAAGAAATAAAAGAAAAAATTATGCTTATTTGAAAAGGAAGAAAAGAAAGATGTGAACATAAACTGATGCTTTAGAACTCTTTTGAATTTAATATTTTTCATGATCGGCTTTATATAGGCTCATTTCAAACAGTTATCTTCCTGCCTATAGTATGGAGATGGCATTATGTAACACAGCCACGTTTCTTTAGAAATAGTCCTCTCACTATAGGCAGAAACCAAATATGGCCTTATTGAAGAGCATTTTTTTCAGGACTGTGATGAGAATGACTGAAAAGACTGGTTGCTTTGGAAATAGAATTCTGGGTGTTTAGGTCATGATAAATAAACAATTGCAAGCTTACAGATTAATAGTGAGTATATAAGGAAGAAATACTGTCCAACATTTATTGAAGGACTTATGTTGAAGAAAACTCAAATTGGTTCTGCCTTAAAAATAATTTCTTCCTAAGCAGAATATTTTATTTTGCATTAATGCTGGCACTCATAGTTTTGTTTACTTTATTGACAAATAAGATCAAACCATTGGATATGCACACATTGCTCTCAAATGTGTTCAATTTAGGGTAATAATTTAGTGACTATTCAGCTTTCATTCAAAATAGACCCAATTCCACAGAGTGGTTAAAATAAACTCACATTTCAAGGTTTTTCTTTATTCCTGAGGCACATAAACATGTACCATAATACAGCCCACCTCCTGCATCTAAACCTCTTGAAATGTGTGTATACAGATATAAATTATAGAATTGCCGGTGAGACATAACTCAGAAGCCTGGAAGTCCTCTTTAACTCATTAGATCTAGCGTACATCTGTTCATTGAAGCTTATCTATTTTGACTTCTATAGCAGACAGTGCAGATTATCTACCCAATAGCTGTTTCTGGCTTTCTGTCTTTCTTGTAAGAAAATTTCATTTTTCTTCAAGTACTGAGTGACCATGTGCTTCAGAAGAGTCTGGATGAATTTAGTCTAAGCCAATAATAGTCTTTCCATTTCCCTTGCAAATGATTAGTCCAGGAACGGGCATGTGATACAATTCTGGCCAATCAAATCAGGAGACATCTGTTAATAAGAAATATGTGGAACTGGAGCCGGCGCGTGAGGGAGGCGGTGGTGGGCGTGCAGCGGGAGCGTGGGCGGGTGAGGGCAGGTGAGCGAGCGAGGTTGGCGCCCTCCCTGGCGTTTCTCAGGGCCCAGGTCCATGCCAAGCGCAGGACCAACTTCACCAACCCACCACCAGCCACGCTCGGGGGAAGCTTAGGTACCTTCAGTCCCACACAGGGCCAGAAATTGCGGCCCCCTGCTGCTGCTGTTCCACCATGTGTGTGGGAGTCTCGGGTCTCAGCTCGCTCCCTAGCTACATCGTCTCTCTCCCGGCACCCAGCACCAAGCCACCGGTCACTCAGGGAGGCTCTGGGTGCCCGCCCCTCAGAGACACTGGTCCCATTCCTGGGTGAAATACCCTGTGGGAGGCCCATTGCCACTCTCGCCACTCACCGCCTGCCCGTTGGAGCTTTGGAGCTCTGGACCTCTGGGCCCACCCTGGCTGAGGCACTCAGCATGTGATCCCAAGCTTGGGGACCCAGACAAGTGGAGAGAAAAGGATCTACAAAAGAGAATCTGCCTCCGCCTTTCCCCAGGCAGAGATTTCCATTGCCCTGCCCACCTATCAACAAACTCCGCCTTGGTTCCTAAGGTAACGTTGCTAAACAGGAGACAAAGCCCCACACCTAAGCTGAATCAGATAAAAGCAACTCCCAGGCAGCCAAACCCAAACTGTGAGTAAATCTAGCTGCCTGCAATGAAAAACAAAGGGGAAAGGCCGGAGATCAGAGCTGAAGTGATTTTAGTCTGATCTCTTATTGTGACTTATGATTTTATCATTGTGACTGTTTATTTTGATCACTTTTGTTGTTTGCCTTCTGACTTACACTGTTCATGATTATATTGGTCTATCTCTGTGTAGCTATTAGTATTCTTTAGGGAATCTTTCTTATGTGTCTTTTTTCACTTCTTTCCGGCCTTGTGTCTCTTTCTCACCTGATAGTTGGTATGTATGTCTGTTTCCCTCTTGCTCTTCTCTCTCTCTAACTTCCTATTGGCCTCTCCTTCCTCCATTATTTTCCTCTTTTAGGCTCCCTTTTTAATCTAGGAACCAAGACTACATACTGCTGAAAGGACAGAGTGCAAGGCGGAGGGAAATAGGTTCCAGGGTGCTCATACACCTGTTTGTGGATGCTAGAATCAGCATATACATTCTGAACCTCAGCTTCCCTCTCAATTAAACCTCAAAACTGCAAAAGTACAGATTACAGCCTACACTCCAACCCCAAATTGAACAAAGCCAGAAGACCCTCATGAGGAAGAACAGGATATTGCAGAAGAGAAATAAAAGCAACCCCACCTGCCCTCAAAAATAGAATTAAAGAAGGGGAGGGAAAGGGGGAGACAGGGAAAAATCTACACAAATGTAGAAAACCCAAAAGAGAGTATGGGTCTCTCGGAGACTACTGGGAGGGCAGACACTGAGAAAACTGACTTCAGAATGCAAATAATGAAGAGCCCCCAGAATGAAGGCTCTCAAACTACAAACCTAGATATCAAGACATTAATGGAGAGATTAAAAAGAATTGAGGAGACACAAGAAGAAACTAGGAAGGAGCTGATATCTGAGATAACAGTAATGAAGAATGCTGTGAATGAAATAAATAACAAACTGATAAGCATGGAAAGCAGAATTACCTAAGCAAAAGAAAGAATCTCAGAGCTTGAGGAAGAAAATATAGAACTAACACAAACTCTTAAAAACACAGAACACAAGCTCAAAAAGACAAAACAAAACCTTCAAGAGATGAACGATTACCTCAAGAGACCAAACCTAAGAGTAACTGGCATTCCTGAGGCAGAAAGAGAGACAGAGACCACACTGGAATAAACTTTCCATGAGATCATTTAAGAAAACTTCCCACATCTAATCAGTGTTGCAAAAATTCAAACACAAGAGATTCAGAGAACCCCCGCAAGACAACAAATGAGAAGACCAACTCCTAGACACATAATAAT
>NW_007231064.1:0-760 GCF_000164805.1 Carlito syrichta | reverse complement strand
GGGACAAAAAAATCAGCAAGGAGATCCGGAACCTCAATGTGACTCTGGACCAAATGGACTTAATTGATACCTATAGAACACTCCATCCAAAGACCACAGAATACACATTCTACTCATCACTACATGGAATGTTTTCTAAGATCGACCACATAATTGGCCATAAATCAAGCATAAGCAAATTTAAAAGGACTGAAATTCTACCATGCACCATCTCAGACTACAGTTGAATAAAAATAAACATTGACACCAACAAGGTCCCCCCCAAAACCCACAATGACATGATGCTAAACAACTCCTGGGTCAATGATGAAATCAAAACGGAGATCAGAAGATACCTGGAAACAAATGAAAATGAAGAAACATCTTACCAAAATCTGGGATGCCTTAAGAGCTGTAGTAAGAGGGGAATTTATATTCCTACAAACACACATGAAGAAAATGGAAGGAACACAAATTAACAGCCAAACAAGCCACCTAAGGAAGCTGGAAAAGCAAGACCAAAAAACCCTAATTTCAGCAGAAGAATCCAGATCACCAAAATATAAGTCCAAATCCAGGACATAGAAGACAAAAAGATAATACGAAAAAATCAATGAAACAAAAAGCTGGTTCTTCAAAAGGATGAACAAGATCGATGGTCCCCTAGCAAGACTGACCAAGAAAAAAAACCAAATAAGTACAATCAGAAACACAAAAGATGAAGTCATATCTGACCCTGAAGAAATACAAAAGATCATTAGAGACTACTACGGACACTTGT
>NW_007231063.1:0-24483 GCF_000164805.1 Carlito syrichta | reverse complement strand
TACACAAATATTATTATTATTATTATTATTTTTGAGTTGGAGTCTCACTCTGTCACCCAGACTGGAGTGCAGTGGCCACTCCTGGCCACCGCAGCCCTGACCTGCTGGGCTCCGGCGATCTTTCCGCCTCAGCCTTCCAAGTGGCCGGAATTACAGGCATGCGCTACCACGCCCTGCTGATTTTTTGATTTATTGTAGAGATGAGGTCTCGCTGCCCAGGTGGGTCTCGAACCCGCGGGCTCAGGCAATCCACTCACCTCAGCTTCCCAAAGGCGTGGGATTACAGGCTGAGCCACCGAGCCCGGCTTGCTTTGATTTTTAAAAAAATATTATTTTACATCTGACCATTAGAATTCTCTATCGCTGATCTGGGAACCTACCTGCCTGGATGTTAGAGGACAAATCTTTCATCATGGGAGAGAAGTTGGAAAGTGAGGTGCTTTCAGACACCAGTTGATAGAGTTCATTAAGTTTATTCGCTTCCATAGAAAGTCATTCAATTCCTTTCCTCTTCTGGTTTACTTCAAAGTGTCTCTATGGGAATAGCACAGAATTATTCCCATATTATTCGTGTGTGTGTGTGTGTGTGTGTGTGTGTGTAATTTGATCGCTTAACCAAGCATTTTGGATGTAAACCAAGAGCTTATTATGATGGGCTTGTATTGATTGCATAGCTATAGGAATAAAAAAGAATAGGTGGTACATACTACCAAGTTATGATGAAAACCATCTGTTATTTTTCTTTTTTGTGGGAGCTTCAAGAGAGATACAGGAAGCAAAAAATCCAAGGATTGGCGTCCAGACAACTTGGAGAGAGACAGCATTATTGACAGAGAAAAATTAAAATAAAGATCTGATATGCTAAGAATATAAACAATTATGGTTTAGTTCAGTTGAGATTGACATCAAACTGAGACACACAAAAATAAATCCGAAAAACTCAAATAATTAACATGGGGATCAAATTTTGAAGATAATTTGAAAAAGTTTACAAAGAAAGTTAATTTTTATCTAAAACATGAAAAAGTCACCTTGAAATATATATAAATGCTGATGTATTATGTCTTAGAGTAAAAAATTAATAAGACTTATTAGGGATTGAGGGCTACAGTGTCTTTCATTATAAGTTTTTCTTCATTGAATCCTTTACTGAATTCAAACTGGGGTAAAAATAATAGAGACAAGATTCAGTCAGTATAGAAAAGAAGTAAGAAGAAGGCATTCACAGTCTTTGATGAGGAAATTATTCTTTTATCTGAGCCTCAGTAATGCCTAAACCATCAGTCAAGAGTTAAAAACTAAAGTCATAAAGTAACATGTATAGATAATTTTCACCTTGTGTGTTGAATTTAGCTAGAAGGGAAAATGGAGGAAAAATTTGTAAGTGCCTATGAAATAAATGAAAGCTATGTTGTTGTATTTCCGATATACTTTAAAATTCACATGACTAATTACACCATAGTAAATATTTTCCACAGAAAGTAAGACACATAGTCCTTGGGCCACATGATCACATCAAAACTTAAATACTTCTAAGTTAGAATTTTGACGTTTCCAGTAATGCCTCTACTTTCTTGTAAAAATTTTGTAGATGGCTGGGTTCCATTTGTGACAAGGTAGCAATAACAATAATACATACTTAGAAAACTCTTATGAGTACTTGAAGAGCTAATTAGCTAATATTTGCCAAGTACTTTGAGGATAGGAAGTGCTAAGTAGTATTGCTACAAGTAATGCCTTTTGAAGGCTAATGAGTTCAAAGGGAGATGGTCCCACCAAACACAAGCTTTCTTGAAAAAGTATAACATCCTTCCTCTTCTCCAAATAGACAAAAATAGCATACATAAATCATCTTATCAAGCACAGGAAGTATGATAGTTGCTTCTGTAATCCCAGCAATTATCAACATCGCCATCACTAATCTCATTACCCTCACTCTGCAATCCATGCCCTACTGATGCAGGAATTTGGTTAGAACCAGTTGTTGAAATATCAACGGGTTATGTTAGAAAAAGAGCAATGATTTTTTAAGTTAATAATCAGGTTATTTCATATCAAAAATTCTTACCAGATTTTTGAAACTATACAAACAACCCAGAATTCTGACTAATGGGGGGTAATTGACCTCTGTTGTTTTTCTATAGATACAGCCTGTGGCACACTTTAGTCCATAGACCATATTATTTTTGGTAAGATTTCAAGTATTTTACAAATATATTTTGTACTTATACTATCCATCACCTTAGAAGATTATGAGCCTGAACTCAATTCAATCAGATGCACAAAGAGAGTAAACTCAGACTCCTGATACCAGAAGGTTCCTCATCTCTGTTATATCATCCCTGCAGAGGGAGGGCTGATGAAATCATGAATCTCACTGATTATTGACTAAAGATTTCTTTATCTCCCACAATCTGACTTTTGTTATCACTATTCAAGCCACATATGGCCTTTTGAGGAAAAGAATATGACATTTTGAGATGTAAGATATATATTTTTCTTTTCTCTAATTCTCCAACAATCTCAATATTTCTGTGTCCTTCAGTACTTACCGTCTTTTTTTATTTATTTCTTTTTCTCTCTGACACTATACTTTCTTGTTTCTGGCTTTTCCTTCTCTCTTTCTTCTCATACTTTAATATATGTGCTTCCAAAAGATCTGGTTCTGGACACACACACACCCCCACACACACACTTTATAGAGTCTTTCTGACTCTATAAAAAATATAATCCAGTCGTATAAATTTAAAAATTACCTCTATAAGAAATTCTGCAATGCTAAGCTCTCTCTGGAACTATATTTCTACATTTCAAATACACTGCAAGAACTCTTATCTAGGGTGTTCTATAGACGTCTTAAATTCATTAAATTTAAGAGTGAATATATAGTTTTACCTGCAAACTCTTTCTTCCTTGGTGTCTCTCTCTCTCTCTCTCTCTCTCTCTCTCTCTCTCTCTCTCTCTCTCCCCCCCCTCCCTCCCTCCCTCTCGAGTTGGGGTCTTATTGCCTTATTCTGTGTCCCAGGCTGGAGTGCATTGGCAAGCTCCTGGCCACAACCTCGACCTGCTGGACTCTGGCGGTCCTTCCGGCTCAGCCTTCAAGTCGCCAAAGCTACAAGCACACACTACGGCGCCCTGCTAATTTTTTATTTATTGTAGAGACAGGTCTCAGCCAAGTTGCCCAGGGTGGTCTTGAACCCGCCGGCTCAGGCAATTCATTTTCCTATGCCTTCCAAAGTGCTGGGATTACTGGTTGAGCCACCGAGCCTAGCCCATTCTCTAAGTAAAGATGCAACACTTCTCCCAGAATCGCATTTTAAACTCTAATCTTTGCATCTTTTAAATTTTTTTCCTTTTCCTTTTCCACGACACTAACTTTGTTTCCAATTCAATAGTTTTAGCCTTCATAAAACATCTCCCATTCATCGTCTGTTTTCCATTTAACTGTCTGAGTAGCATTCATTATTCTTTTTACCTGTATTCTTTCAGTGCTTTCCTGACTGCTGTCTCTAGCTTCAGTCACTACTCAATTATATTTATCTTATGTTTTGGCCCCTTATTAATCTTCCTGTTGGGAACTTTTAATAGTGTTATTCCTTCTGACTTAAAAATCTCATGAAGTTCTGTTGCCTTTGCTCTTACCTTACCCTTCATTTACCCTTAGCTCTAGCCAAACTAAACTTGTTTCTGTGTCCTGTAAGTTCTCCAGAATTGTGGCCACTTGGAGACTTTCCCTTCATGTTCTAATTACTTATGATTTATTTTTTATCTTCTTCTCTCTATCCATTCTTCAGTGTTCTCTCAAGAGCCATTTCCTTTGAAAGTCTACCTTATTTGCTATTGACCCCCCCCCCAAAAAAAAGCCTGTTGGGTTGTTTGGGCCAGGTTAATATCACCACTGTAATAAATTTCCATATAAATTATTTTCTGTCATTTTTTTTCTCCCATGAGTATAGTCTGCATGCAACTTTTTTCAATTGCAGTGGTACAATTTCAAATACAAGTCTAGGTTTTTGTTTAGATTATGAAGTGTAGACTTTCAAGCTTGCTAAGATGTAGATATTGAAACCTAGATTTATCTAGCCTCACCAAAGAGGGAGTCCTGCTGAGTAAGCAAGGGATGCCACTTCCCCAGAAAGCAATACACATTTATTTGATTATACTTTTCCTTTTCTGTGCATATGTCTTTCCCAGAGATTGTGCAGTGTTTAGGAGTGAAGTTACTGTTGGTCATGGTGGAACCAGTATGGAGAGCAAGAGGGAAGAAAGGATGGGAAGAAAAGTCTGGAAAGTCAAGTTATTTCTCTCAAGACCAACTGTTTTTTATTTTTGGCTTTCAGCTATCGCACTATTACCTTAGGGCAATTACTATCCCCAGCATTCATCTAGGAGATCTGTTAGTTCATGCTTCCCTCAAGTGATATGTGTGCTGTAATTATAAAAGATCATGGTTGGTATAGATCAAACTCTCAATAAATAACTGCTAAAAAAATAAATAATTTTTTTCCATTTATTTTGTTTTATTTTATTTTACTGTTGCTAGGGTAAAGACAAATAGTACCTGCAGAATCACAGCAGATTACTATAAAATTATACAGCTGGTTATCCCAATAACATCTACTATTTTCTATGCAGTTACCTTATGTCAGTATAAGTTTGATTTTCAACTATTGATTTTTCTTCTGTATTTTTTCTTGGTTTCTCGCTTGTTCCAACCACCAGAGGCTCTTTGTCTTCTTCACTTGTCATGGGTGGTTTCCTATCTCATGGACTCCGCAATTCTCCAGTTAGTTTTGTGTCATATTCTGATCCTTCTTATCCCAGACCAGTTCATCCTTCCACAGGACATCAAGACGTATAACTCCATAAATTATACCATGGTGACTGACTCTGGAGAAAAGGAATTGACAAATGCCTCAGTCGACTTTTTCAAAAGCATATGCAAGATGGTGTGCAACATAAATATGTCATGGAACAATTTCTCATAAAATTGAATTATGGGATGCAAGAATGGACAGCAGGTGGTAGGAGCGGAGAGTACAAATCTTTAAGTAGAGTTAAAACCATATATCTTGAGGGTCATGTAAAGTGTACATTTATAAAAAAGAAAAAAAAAGCAGCTATAGAAAGGGGAAAGGGAAAAGAAGAATTTAATATTCAGGAATAAGAGACCTTGTTATACATGAGAGAAAGAAATACAGGATAACCTTTCATGACAGTACTGTTGATTTCTGAATCAGTTATTTACTTCAAGTTCTAAGTCAAGTATGTGTGCTTATAAGTCTTTTTTTTTTTTTTTTTTTTTGAGGTAGGGTCTGTCTCTGTCACCTAGGCTGGAGTGCAGTGGCATGATAACAATTCACCGCAGCCTCGACATTCTGGGCTCAGGAGATTCTTCTGCCTCTCTCTAGAGTAGCTGGGACTACAGGCCACTATGCTTGACAAATTTTTGTTGTTTTTGTTTTTTGTTTTTTTGTGGAGACAAGGCTTTGCTATGTTGTTAAGGCTGGTCTTACACTCTTGAGCTTAAGTGATCCTTCTGCCTCAACCTCCCAAAATGCTAGGATTACAAGCATGAGACACTGCCTCCAGACCCAGTTCATTTTTGTTGAGATAAATTGAATGGGTCTTTGTTTTCTTTATTATTTATTTATAAGCTAGAGGACCCATCCACAAAGACTAAGGTATACTAAGGTGTAACTCAGGTACACCACAATAGAAAGCATCTGCTGTGAATCCTGACATTTTCTATTCAGAGGAGAGAAATTAATTTCTAAATTCATACATAAACCTGTCCTCCCTATTCTTAAAAATCTATTGGCCTATTGTAGTTTTAAAACATTTCATGCCTGAAATACCCAAGACAATAGAATTGGGTCAGTGAGTGGGTGGTTTCTTCAACCACTATTAGAAGGGCAGCTTACCACACAGGTGGCAAGATGAGTTTTGAAGACCCCTAAACATTTGGTGTTTGCTCCATTTATCACAATTACAAAAACACCTGGGCTGAATGATCATAGACTTACCCATGAATTGAGTGAAAAAAACAAATACTTCTATTGTAGTTTGGAGGATGGTGCACTGATACTAAATGACTTTAGAAAATTTAGACCAACTCTCTCTGTCTCTCCTTTTTGTAGCAAAGAAGAAAACCTAGGTCTTAAGAAGTCAAATGACTCCTCTAAAGCCCCATGGCTAATTAGTGAAAAGCCAGAAATATAGAACAGAGAATTCTCTTGATACTCAAGTCTTCCCAAATAATTTTACTCTTTCCAAATAATTTTACCTGGAGTAATCAATTGGGATTGACTGTGGTCATATAGTTCCAGACACTAACATCATTGAACTCTCTCTAATCAAAAAGAGATGATTTCAGTAATGTACCTGCACATAGGCCTTTCTTTACACAGACTGTTAATGGTAACTACATTTCCTCAGGTTCATTTTCTGCCTGGTACATAACTAATAATCTCTTCGAGTCCCAGAAAAATACCCTCTCTTCTCTGAAGTCTCCCTAGATTTCTATGACAGACTTTATTTTTCATCCCTAGTGGTTTCATAGCCCTGCTTCACAACTATATTACTGTACTGTGCCATTGTAATTTGAAAAGATATTTATTTTACACATGGACTTTTAAATTCTTGAGATCAGAGACCATGCCCATCATATCTATTTATTTCTGCATCAAACTCTGCCTAGTACAGAGCAATTGCCCAAAGCATGTTTACTACATAAAAGTATTACCATAAAAAATGAAAACAATTAAAATAGATTTTTATTGCTTTATTATTCTGCCTTGTGGTTTGCCTTTTACATGCATATACACACTTTAAATCTCAGACAATAATTGGAAGTTACTGATGGTGAAATGGAGAAGAGAAATAACCAATGTAGGGGGTATATTTATCAGAAGTGGACCAAAATAAATGTTAAGAGAATGGAATGAGTCATCAAGAGATTGGGTTCACATCTTTATTAGCTTTGACAAGTCCTTTACACTTTCTGTGTCTCAGTTTTCTTAGGTCTTTAGTAAGAATAATACTCAGTGTCTCAAAGATACATAGTGAAGGAGAAATTGGATACTGTACATTGAGACTATTTAAAATATATATAAAGGGCAATGCCCATTAAGTTGTTGTGAAGATGACAATGATGGTTCCATAGTGTTCCATTTCTTTAGGAAAAAGACCTGGATCTGAACTTCTGATTCTATCCTTTTTTATCCTGCACCAAAGTTTTATCAAATTGTTTTATTAAATGTCATTTCCCAAGAACTTCTTGGTTTCTTTAATCACCAATAATCCCAACTGCCATTTAATATTTTTTACTTTCAGTCATTAACTCCTGAGCATGCAGAGGTCATCATTTTCTAGAGGAGACTTTTGGGTAAGAATTTGGGCTTAGAACAGGGCTATGAATTCCATCATTATCACTTACTAGCTCAGCAACTGCATGTAGGTTTTATAAAACCTATTAAACCTTAGCCGCTTTATCTGTCAAATGGGAATAATAATAACCAAAGATGCCTTGTAGGGTTCTGTTTATAATAAAATGAAATATTGATGGTGTCATACAGTGCCCAGCACCGGAGTAAATAATAAAAAAGGAAAAAGATGTTATTATTAGCTACCTAAAATATTATTAGCTGTCTAAAATATATTCTGCCATCTGTCATCTTGATAGAACTTTTAATATTGTAACATATTGTCTTTGCAACTCAAATACCTGCATTCAAATGTTGTTCTTACTTCTTGCTAATGTGTAACCCTAATCATAAGTAAAATATCTATCACATGATGTTGTTTAGATAAAATAAGCTGCTATGTATACACTTTCTTCAATACTAGGGATACAATAAAAATGGCAGTACTGTGATATATAATAAGAATGTGTAAAATACATGTAGTGAGACATGATTTTAGCTCTAGTCCATATGCTCTATATGTTTGTGTGTGTGTGTATTCATTATGTCCTGCAGCAATCTATTTTGCAGATGAGAGAACTGAAGGACTGGCTGGTGTGGTGATTTGTCCGAAGTCTCACCACCAGTGGCTAGGAGAGCCACATTCAAACTTAAACTCTCCAACCCCAAATCCATGCAGGCAGCTAACACAATGCTATATTGTTCTCCATTAAATGATAACTATCTTTGAGGTTGAATCTTCTGTAATAGATACATATTCACAGGAAGGCTAGCAGCAACCTAGTTCTTGATCAGGTAAAACACTGGGGAGTCCCTTAGTAGTAAACAGAAGATGTACCTGAAGGAAGGGCTACCCAAATGTTTCACAGCTACAGAGAAATGAAGAGGCGTGTTCACAGACTTAAAGGTGAAAGTTAGTTCAGTCCTACTTTCTCCTCACTTGCTGTTTGCCCCATACTCTAGAAATCAAATGAGAGTCTCCCAGATTCAATTAAAATAATTGTCTTCCTAGGATAGACCTAACAAGCTCAAGCAGCCTGGGAAACACTTGACTTTGGTTGTACAATGAAGATGTGGCCTGGGAGGCTTTGTGACCATATCTTTGTTGCCAAAACACTAGGAATTCAGTTGAGGTCCTTGTTGTTCATTGAACAGAAAGAGTCTTGCTAGGGAAGAAGATTTTTAATTGAGTGATATCAGCCAAGTGAAATGGAAGATCCGTCTCAGATCCATCCTTCCCAAGCATCTAAAATTTAGGATTTATATAGAGGAGAAAGGAGTGTAAAATAGCAGTTAAGGTAAGAAAGCAATTATGACGAGTGAGGGGTCTGGCATCTAACTGTCTGGATGTGATGAGTTTCAGTCCCTTGCCTGAGGATCCATCTTCTGAGGAAGAAACTGAGATAAGCTTTAAGATCGGGAGAGTCAATTTCTGTGTTTATTAAACAAACAAACAAAAGCCTATAAATATCAGATCTATGAGGATATTGGGTGGTATCGCCTTGGCCATTGGCTTTTGTCCACTCTACCCTGTAGACTCTTAACAGCTATGGGATGGACAAAGAAAAGACAAAGTTAGAGTGGTGGCCACAGACCACTGAGAACAGAACACTCTTTGTTGCAGTGTATGTGGCTTTTAGACTCTCCTTTTCTACACTGAAGAGCAGGGTGAAGATGGTGGACTCAGTCTTGGGAGAAACTGGGCTGTCACTATCCACTGTGGTTCCCACAATCTCTTCTGCCCACCTGGACAACAGCAGCCTGGTCTGAATGAAATTGGCTTCGACAATGGGTCACCCACAGGATCAGCACAAACAATGGTCTCCATGAATAATATGGATTTTTAAAATTTGCCATTCCTGAGGGAAAACACATTATTCGTGGTTGAAACAGCCAGAGGAACAACAAACTATTTAATTTGCGTTTGCTTGAGGTCCACGGCCTGTGTACCAACACTGCTGCGTTCTTACTGATGCCTCTCACTCCGGGTTTCACTTCTTTTATCTGTGACCTGTTATTCAGTCTACTAAATCTCCTTCCTAAATCCCCAGGCTCACTCACATCCTCCGTCATTTTCTCCCTCCACCCTCTCTGCCTTTAAACCTACCTTTTTAAAGCCCTGCATCCGTCTTTTCCAGATGCTGCTAACAAACAAATTATTCCCTACGGGTTTTAGCTGGGATTTCACCCTGTTCCATTTGACTATTAGGACACATTTGTTGAACTCAAAAACCTTTTAACTGCCTCTCTCTCCTTCTCTCTCCTTCTCTCTCTCTCTCTCTCTCTCTCTCTCTCTCTCTCTCTCTCTCTCTCTCTCTTGCTTTCTCTTCTTGGAAAAATTCATAGCAGCACACTTTCTCTCCCCAGAGTCACTGACAGACCCCAGAAATAATGAAACAAAGGGGGAAAATAATCTGCCAAACAAAGCTTTGCTAGTTGACTCATTTGATCTACATCTTTAACCACAATATAGAAATATCATTTTTTGTTTCTACATTTTGTTTTATTGAAAGACCCATATTTACATTCAGTTGATAAATAATGATGGTAGGGCATTACTTGAGTGCTAAATATGAAGTGACACTAAGGTTAACTTCATATTAATATTTTACTTATGTTTTGATAATCTCAATAGCTTGGTTTTTAATTTTTTCCATATACTTCTTGCAGAAAGGTACATAAATAAGTCTACAAAAAGTTTTTGTGGCTGTTTTTGTTCTGTTTTCATTTTGTTTTGTTTTATTGTTCTTCATTTTAGATCCTGAGCAAAAAGATAAAGTTACCATAAGGAGGAAACTAGGTACCAGAATAAGACAATTACCAGAAATGGCATAGGGGCTTCTCCTGCTCACCTTCTGTTTGTCATGGTTTTGTGCAGCTCCTATTACCTCACATTTATTTTTTGATGAAAGTGATGAGCTCCCACATTCCTCAAAACTTAGTGTATGCATACATTTTATTGTAAATTTCGGTAGGGTTAAAGCATGCAGCCCAATTGTAGACATGCTATGGATCCAAGGACTCTAGCATAGCCAGAAATGATCCCTACTGGGTGACAAATTCAGGACAAGAAGCAAACATGGTCAGACACCTGACTTTCTTCAAAGAGCTCAAGCATTCATTCCTATATATGTATATGTCCAATGGGAAAGAATAGTGTTGTATCTTTAAACATATTTAACCAAATTAATTGTCTCATAAGCCCTAAAGATATCTGGAAGAGATATTTTATTTCTTTATCCTCAGTAAAATGTCCCACAAAGTTCATAGAAAGATGACTAAGAATGAAAAACTGAGTACTGCATTTTAGACTCTTCTTTCCCTTCTCTTTAACTCAAGCCCTTTAGGGGGGAAAAAAGCTGTCAACTGCCATGGCTACTGTTGGTTAATGTTTTCATGGAGCCTAGCACAGAGTTCTGTCACAGCAGGCACTCTGTAAGTGTTGATTAACTGATACAAAGTAGGAAAGTAAAACGTGTCAATGGCCAAGATCCAACAGGCAAGTTAATTACTCAGAGGTGGTGAGTTAGAGCTTCCAGTGGTGCAACAGAGCAGAAACTTGCAAAGAGAGTCCCTAATTGCTTTAAGGACTGTTAGCCCCTACCTCTTACCCTAGATCACAAATTAGGGTAAGAGATCAGCCCTGGACCCTGGCACACTGACTTGTAAGTACACTTCAAAAACTTTATTCTAAGATAAGAGTTTTTATTTTCCCAAAAGATTCTGCAACACGTTACATGTTAATTATTACTTACTCTAATGATGTTTCAGCACCCAGAAGTTACAAGGACAAGCTAGATCAATATAATAAACACACACACATCAATATAATACACACACACACACACACACACACACACACACACATACAAAACTTCAACACCTTAAACATGGTGTGCCCTTCCTCATTGGAAGCATTCACACAGAGAGTCTGGAAGCTTCATCTGGAATGAACTAGAAAGCTGTAGTAGGATGTGGGATTAAGTAACTTATAAATCTCAAATCTAAAGTCTCCCAAATCTATAAATCCTAATACAACAGGAAATATGAATGACCTATGATACAATTCCACACTCCTAGTTGTCCTATAATACAATGAAAATATGTGATCCTTGAAAAGTTCTTTTTAACCTATTTCTACTTCATATCTGTAAAAAAAAAAAAAAAAAAAAAAAAGGAAGGTCACAATGGCTGACTCCTAAGGAAGAGGCCTAGAGCAGAGGTCCTCAGCCCCCTGGCCATGGACCAGTATTGGTCCATGGTCTGTTAGGAAAAGAGCCTCACTCACAGCAGGAGGTGGGCAAGTGAAGCATTATCTGTATTTACAACTGCTCCCCATCGCTCACATTACTGCCTGAGCTCTGTCTTCTGTCAGATCAGTGGCAGCATTAAATTTTCATAGGAGTGCAAACCCTACAGTGAACTGCACATGTGATCTAGGTTACATGCTTCTTATGAGACCCTAATGCCTGATGGTCTGAGGTGGAGCTGAGGCAGTGATGCTAGTTCTGGGAAGCAGCAACAAACACAGATTTGCATTACAGTGAGGTCTGACTGCACAGAGGTCATAATAAATTAATTGCTTGCAGACATATCAAAACCCTATCAGTGAGTGGCAAGTAAGTTTATGTATTTCAACTATACAACTGCATCTGGTAGCAGGCTTTAAGTTAGAATCCAACACTTATTTTAGTTCACACATGGCCAGCCCATAATATTATTTATGACTTCCATCCACACCTCTTTTTTTATGGAGAGTTGTATAATTATTTTACTATCTATTACAATGCAGTATATAATACTAGAAACAAAGTGCACAATTAATGTCATGAGTTTGAATCATCCTGAAACCATTCCCACCCCTGGTACATGGAAAAATTGTCTTCCACAAAACTGGTCCCTGATGCCAAAAATGTTGGGTACCACTAGCCTAGAGGTTGACAAATGATTAAGATGTTCTGAGAAAAAAGGAGAATAATGAAAAGATTTGGATTATGTGCTCAAAACTGATTTGATAAACAAATGAATGAATGATTTTACAAACTTCTTAAAACACAAAGTGCACTAAAAGGATAGTGGTTTGTTACCAGGGCATGCAAATAATGTCATTGTGTTCAGAAACAGGGACTTGTGAAAATATACTTATTCTATCAATTCTTACATCAGGTAGCTACTGAGCATGTTATTAAACAACAGGAACTATATTTGGAACTTAAGTTGAACAGATAATTAAAATAGACTCCATCATCAGGATATCCACAGTCTAGTGAGGAAGTCATATACAAAAAAAAAATTGACTTCAATATTATGTAGTCACCATGGTATCCTAAGTGCTAACAGTGTACCTGGTGCATAATAGTTGCTCCAAAAATATCTGTTAAATGAATGAAGTGCTAAAACTGGGCACAAACATGTCGTGTAGGAGTAGAACTACTAAATCTTCTTGAGAAAGTCAGGGGTATTCTTTAAAATGGAATTAATGTTTGAACTGAGTTGTAAAGATAAATTGGAATATGATGAGAACAGAAGAGGAAAAAAGAAAAAGAATTTTGGGCAAAGGGAACAACCACATTCAAAGGCATGGACATTTGAAGGTATATGCAAATTTAAATGACTGCAAAGATTTCATCAGGACACAACCATCAGATATATGAAGGGCAGGAAGAGGAGCTAAGTTTAAAGGGATTAGGTGGGGCTACCTGGTGAGAGGTCTTGAAGAACATGAAAAGTGGATTTGAAGTTGAAATGCAGTGTTGGATAGTTAGTACATAATTAGGAGATGCACTGGTCACAAGGAGTAGAGATTAAATCTGTCTAATGCAGGAAGATGGCAGACATTATAATTGCATTTGCTGTCATTTGAGTTGCCTCCAAACCATCTGGGTTACTCTGAAATTCAGCATAAGGATCTCATTCATACTAATAATACGGAAGTGTGCTAAGATCCAAGGTATTGGATTTTGGCTCTGATCTTATTATTTTTATGAAAACAAAGGCTGGAGCATAGCAATTTCTTGTTAGAAACTATAAATGCATCTCTGTGACCAGTGAGTGCATTGCAAACCTTTTCACATAACTAATCCCAACTAAATCATTCAGTTCTGATTCTCAGCTATAATTTGTATGTACCTTAAATCTGTACATTACTTCTTTCTTCAGTGATTAAAAAAAGTGTCAAAGTCAAATATATTTCTCAAATTGAAATCTTTCCATAAATTCTTCAAATTCCATGCAAAATAAGTAGTCTTTTTCCCTGCCCATTTCTATATAAACAGTTACTTCTATCACAGTTGTTCTATTGAGTCTTTTTGTTATTAACTGAACCACATCAGTGAAAGCAAACACGCAAACATGCCCACTGTCTCCCAACATTGGGCAGTTACTTTTAAGTATGAGTAAAGCAAGGTGAATGTAGATAGCCCAGATCTAGACATATAGTTGTGTCGTTTTAAAGAAGAAAATCCTGCCTCTGGACAAAGTATAGGCACCCAGAACTCCCCAGAGGCCCAGGCTTTGTCTTTTGTTGGGAGAAAAGTACATTTCTAGTTTAATCTCTCTAATTAAATAGCAACTCCTTCCCCAGCTCTGGAGGTGGTTACATCCGAAAGCAATAAAACCCAGGATCCCTTCACTTAAAGAATTCCCCTAGTTATCTGTCTTCTAGGTCACATATCACAGGAGAGACCCTTAGGGCTGAATTTTTAAAAGGCAACGGGGCTTTTTTCTGTGAAGATGACAGGTGTGTTATGTATTACATTGGACAATGACATAAGAATTTCCAGCATGAAAGACTCCTCCTATCCCATCGCACCCTCTTGAAATGATCAAAGGTTTAAAGAATATTCATGTCCAATCTCTTAATGGTGCTGAAGCTGAAATGCATGTGGATATACCCAGGAGATTTTTAACAAAGTGCTGTGAGTCAAGTTCTCGCTGTCAAAAAAACTTCGTAAAGCTTGTATCTTGGATGGTATTCTTGAAATGAAGACAAAAGTTCGAGATTGATTGACTCCCAAATTCTTGAGAAGTTGAAACTTTTTCTAAGTGATTAGGACATCATTCTTGAACTTTTACTTCTGGTCGTAGATTAAACATTGATTCTCAGAGTTTTTCTTAATTTCAGAGAGCGGGCTAGAAGTCCCTTTTCTATGTTCTCCATATGGTCTAGTTTCTATACCTAGTACTCAGATATCAGTTTACAAACTGCACAAGGGCAAAAATTTCGTGTTGCTTATCACATCTAGCAATGAACATATGATAAACACTTAATAATGAACTATCAATTAAGTTCATGGCTTCCACAATAATCCATTCCGTGTGTGTTTTTTTTTAATTAAATAAAGCTGCTGCTATCATGAAGCACGATGGAAGACAAATCACTTTTCTTTTTCCAGTAAGAATGGCAACATGACTTTTTGTTCCTTCTGTAACATGAAAATAAAAGTATACGACCAGTAAGGATGTTGAAGGCCTTTGAATATAAGTTACTCGGTAAGTGGGAGATGTTTTCACTTCAAATTGGTGGTATAATTTACACAAAGCTTTGCAAATGTGTTGTCTCTTTTCCACATACTATTTTTTAAAAATTCACAATGGTTTCTTCTAGCCAAATGTCCCTATACTCATGTATATTAAAAATATAATCATCTTTAAAGATATTCAACTGTGAATCAGACATAAATCATCACTAAGCAAAACCCAGATTTACTTCAGACATAGAAAGTTCACATGGCTGGCTAGTTTTCATGGAAGCCAAGATGAAATTTCCTTTCTTGGATCTTGAACATTTCTAGCTTCTTTTACTACTTGCAATTCTGTGAATGGTTATAACCAAGATATTTTTCTAAAACATTTGAAAGAAGATATTTCACATTTGAAATTTCACTGTTTCTGTATTTTAAGAAGTTTGAAAAATTATATGTATTGTATTTTCTTAATTATATCAACAAATCTACTTAAACATAGACATTTGTCTATTCTCATTAGTATCATTTTATGGCTACAAGATTCTAGTTTACTACTGTTTTATAGACCAGTGCAATTGTTTATTGCTGGAATGAATTTTGAAAACAAAATAAGAAACAAAATAAATCAGGTAAATTCTATGGCATATTATGGCATTCCTCCCAGTTTAATTCTATATGCTCTTTGTATCTCTTTCAGTAACTCTTTGGAATTCAAAATAGTAAAGCTAGACACAATTTCAAGAAAATAAAAACTTAAAACCTCTAATTTTAGAAATGAGAAATCTAAGCACCAAAGGTGTTATCTGGTTCACAAAGTGGCTTTGCTGTTGAGCTGGTATTGACACACGGATAACATCCCACCATGTCTCATGGTTATGATACCGAAGAAAGCTCATTGAGTCTTGCCTGATATCCTTGTTTAAAACACTTATCCTTGCACTGAGGCTAATGTCTCCAATACAGCTGCGACAAGGGCTGTGTCCTCAGAACTCAGTCTCTTTTTGTCTTTCTTCCATACCTTACCTTGCTTTGTCTTACTCCAAATACCTGTCATGCTGGTTTCCTGCCTTCCTTGGAGAGGTTTGAACCAATTGGCTGCTGGACCAGGAAAAATGTGCCTCTTAAGGACCCACCTCAATATCTGCTCTGAGCGCTTCAACTTGCATTTTTGCGAGATAGTCCATTTTTCAGCGGCGTTTACCTTAACTCCATTGTTTTCGATCTTTTGCAAATCATGGAGACAAAAAGTACACTAGACTAAAACGAGGGCACTGGTCCCAGTAGGGACAACTGTTTCTGAGTCTCCATTTAGGCTGAGCCCACCGAGTCATCTTCAGAGTGAGGAGAATAAAATTTTCTGGACACACCTGTAACTTATATGTACCCCACAGCACAGAGGTAGGAAATATTGCTGACCACCCATCCCTCTCCAGTACATAATGGCCTGATGTACCTCTTTGCACTTTGTAGAGTCAAGATTTTGTCTTTAAGCTCTTCTTCTCATGGAAGCAGGACCATCATCAACCTTAGTACGTGCTGAATAAATTAATGAAAGCTCAAAATACACGGGGTCTCACAACTCGTACATGGGAAAGGTGAGCCACAAACCCAGGCTGTCTAGATTTAGAGATTGTATTCTTAAAACTACACTAGGTTTCCTCTCCAAAACATTTTGTAAACACTATTAGAGAAACAACATTAAATATACATTTTCAATATGAATTTTTAAAATCTGGTTATTCTTCAGTTATCCTGGAATTTGGAATAACCAGGAACTCCCATCTGTGAATATCCTAACCATCAATATTTTATATACTTCTGCAAGTTAGTTTTGCTGCGTCTTATGTCTCACACAACAAGCTATGCCACGCCTCTACAATAATATGCATCACGAATAACTCGCTGAGGATGGGCTTCTGCCCATCTGCAATTGAACTTTATGAACAGCAGTGATCACTGAGCAAGTATGATTTTTACCCCTTCCCTAACTCTGGAGATTGAATTTATTGGTACCTACTCCCAGGCTTGCTCTTAGCCCTGGTATGATATATGGAAAGTTGACCTATTTTGCCCCTTCTCCCTAATTTTCTTCATCATTTCTCTGCCGAAAACATCTTTTTTAGGACCTTCCAGAACCACTCCATCTCATTCCTTCTGTCACTTGTCTCCTGCTCTTTCAATCCTCCTATGACTTCAGAAAATAAAACAAAACAAAAAACAAACACAAAAATTGATGCTAAAATATAGATGTCCGAGTAACATAAAATATGCATTATTGCTTAAAGGGCACATGAAAAAGATTATGCTTAATACAAACATGTAAAATGTACTGAAATTCATTATGGATTTGCACTCATACAAGGTGGAAATCGCTTTGGGGATTCATTTTCAGAATGGGGGCTGCCTCCCTAATGCCTCTCAAATCAAATTGTACCAACAGCTGGCTACCAGAGGCCAAGTCAGTGCTGTGCAGGTCCTAGAGATAATAACAATAATAAAAATCTTACAGTGCATTCCTCAGACTCTTTGACAGAGCTCAGCTCTATTATGTTGTTTCTTTGTTTATTGCTTACTTTCGAATTCCCTTTTACACTTTAATTAAGGTCCTTTTGGACTCTGAGGAGTTAAAGAGCGTTTCTGAAGAATAATGGCAGAAAGGAGAAAGAGAGGAAGTATTCCTTTTGAAGAGAACTTTTTCTGCCTTTTTTCTTCCTTCCCTGTGAATCCCAGCTGTACCCATTCTATGTGTCTATAGATATGCATGGGACAGAAGGGAGAAAAAAGATAAGACCACAACAGAAGATGGTGCTCCCTGGAACTGTAGAGTAGCCTTAACAAAAGGCCATTATGTTTGACAATGAACATGCATGTGCAAAAGAGAAAGAAAAGCATAGAAACAAAAAATCGTAAAAGGAGAGATGAGAATGATTTAAGAAAAAAAGAAAGAAAGAAAGAAAGGAGGATTAGGAGAAGGAAGAGAGAGGAAGGAGGGAGGGAGGGAGTGGAGAAGAAAGGAGACACAGGGAGAGGCTAGCGCTCCCTCACCTGGGACGACCCTAATGGCAAATTTATAATAAGGAGATGAAGCTGCTGAATGATTTACTGCTAATCCCATAGCAAGAGCAGGAGGAGGTGAAGGAACAAAGGTTTACAGTCCCTTTGGAGATTTGTTTCATCTGCACATCAGCCCACAATTAATGGCCATTTAGCTGTTGTTCTCCTGCCGGACACTGGTGGATTGATTCAGTAAATAAAAGTGACAGAGCGATGTCCCACGGAGGCAGGCGGTGGAGTCTCTGCACCTGTTATTTGTGAATCTCGGCTTGCCAGGTCGTTGACCTTTAGAAGCTGGCGAAAATTAATAAGTGAAAGCACGAAGCTGCTTGCTTTTAAAAAATGCGACCAGAGGACCCAGGCAGCAGTTTGGCTGCCTTTCTTAGGAAGTGGTCAGAAACCTCTCCAGAGTCACCACCCCTCAGTCCTCAGAGCAGCAGCATCCCCTGGAGGAAAACCGGTGGGTCCTTGCCTCTTAGACAGTCTCACCACGTGGTCCAAGAAAGCCTGGGGAAGTGGGAATGTGGTCATTCTTGGGGAGTGGAGGAGCACAGTCCAAGCTGCCAGATTGGGGTCGGGCCTGCCCTGTGCTTCCTGAGGCAGTCTGGGGCCAGTTGTGGGTAGGTGGTGAGTAGCCAGCCAAACTGGGCTGGCGCATCTGAGCAGCTGTGCTTGGCATGACCATCCGGTAAGCAAACAGCTGCAGTGGTAGCTGATCATTTGCAAATAGTTAATGACAGATTTGTCCTTTGTGTTCACGGCCATCGTAGGGGAATAAAATAAAAGGAGGGAGATTCAGGCCAGGGGATTTTATTGCTGCTGCTACTGTGACTGCTGGTGTTATTGTGGTTGTTTTGAAAGTGATAGGAAGGTCAACTGAAGTTAACAGGGTTTGCTTCTTTCCCAGGCAAACTGCCTCCCAAAGGAATCCAGTTCATGGGTGTGGGCAGATCACAGCAATCAGGAAAAGTAAGACTTACAAGTCCTAAATCAGGATGCATCAACTGGTAGACAAAAACAAACACCCGTTTATTTTTTGTTTTCTTCTTTCTTTATTTTTCTCCACCTCTGTTTTTTGTAACTTGGCTTTTTGTTATTTATTTCTCAGTCAATTGCAGTCATCTAGCAAGCATAATTAGCCTTTGTTTGCAGATGAGGAGAAAGCTGGCTTTGGTTAAGAAGTTACTGAGCATTAAATAGTGCACTCATTCACTTATGGGTGTTATTTGAGGGATTATAAAGGACACCTGCCCTAATATGCCCCTCAATAGAATTGCACCATTAGCAATGCATTCATCTGAGTTAAGGCATCTCAGGTTTAAAAAGTCTTCCTTTAAATGGCTCATCCCAATGGGATGTAACTCACTTGTTTTATTGTAGTGTAACTAATCCATCACTAGGACCAAGAAACCCTGTCTCCAAAATATGTGCTGAATCTGGCCACTTCCATTTTCACTGCTATCAAACTAGTCAAGCCATTTTTGTGCCTTGCCTGCATTTTTGCATCCTACCCCTAACTTGCCTCACTTTGTCCTCATTACCCCTTTACCATCTATCCTCCACCAGTAACCCAAGTGATCCTTTAAATCAAATCATGTCACTGCTTTAAAATCTCCAGCAGTTTTCCCAAGCACTTAAAATAAAATTCAAACTACTCACCATGCCTGCAGCCTGGAACTTTAACTCTTACCATTCCCTCCTTGTCACTAGCTCTCTGCTATCTAGTTCGTTGCAGGTTTTCTTGCTTTTTCTTTAACATATGAAGCGTGTTCCTGCCTCAGCAGCCTTGACCTTGGTGCTTCCTCTCCCTGGAGTCATCTTTCCAAGATCTCTACATGGCTGACTCCTTCTCAGTACTCAGGTATCAGCTCATCCACCATCCGACAGAGAAGGCCTTCCCTTACCATTTGATTTCACCCTGTAACTACTGCTGTATTGTTTCAATTCTCTGGGTATCCCCATCACTGAAAGCGATACCCCAATGCAAACTGGGGTTCTGTAAGTACTACTTGATTGAAGAAATTAATAAAGTTAGAAAAATTATTTGTTCATGTTTAACAAAAGTGACGCTGAAGCAGGAAAAGAATTAATCGTTTTTGATACAAAGCATACCAGGGAGAAGAAAAGGGAAAGATAGAGATAGGACATGGAATTTGCCAGAGAAAGTTGGGCATGGAGGGATACTGATCATGTGCTACATACAGTGATGGAAGAGAAAGTCAGAAGTCCAGGACCTGTGTGAGGTGCAGGAGAAGGATATAAAAAAGCAAGAAGCAGGCACCAGCAGCATGTGAGAGAGGACTACGCATTGACTTCTTTTTAACTTCAGGGGTTTGTTTGTTTCCCAAAACAGTGTAATGTATGCTCAATATTTGAAATCAAGAATGAATTTTTCAAGTATTGAATGACTATTAAGTCCTTTCTAAACTAGGTTTAACACTCATTAAATTATAAAACCTGTAAACCCTTTCTTCCTTCCTTCCTTCCCTCCCTCCCTCCCTCCCTCCCTCTCTCTCTCTCTCTCTCTTTCTCTCTCTCTCTCTCTCTTTCTCTCTTTCTCTCTTTCTCTCTTTCTTTCTTCCGGATCTTCCTCTGTCACCCAGTACACCAGTACAGTGGTGTGATTGTAGCTCACTGTAACCCCAAATTCCTGGGCTCAGGTGATCCACCTGCCTCAGTCTCCTGAGTACTTGGGACTACAGGCAGGCGATACCATACCCAGCTAATGTGGTTATTTTTCATAGAGATGGAGTCTCACTATGTTGCCTAAGTTGGTCTTGAACAACTGGTCTCAAGTGAGTCTCCCGCCTCAGCCTCACAAAGGGCTGGGTTTACAGGTGCAAGCTACCATGCCCAACCATTTTCTAAGTTATTTTCTAATCCTCTTCAATTCCCAATTTCCTGAGTTCTCTAATGGCTATATCAGCCAACCATCTAAATGGGGACAGTCTTATAAAATCTATCCTGAACCAAAAAGGATGGGACCCTTTCATGGCCTACAAATAGCCACTTCATCTACTTTGAAGTGATCTTACAGGTAGTTGGGGGAAGTCTGGCTTCCCAGTTCAATGATGCCAGATGGTTTATAGAACCCCAAAGAAAGTGAGAAGTATCTCTGTAAGCCTTGGTGCCTAATACATGGCAACTATCAAGACTAACACAAGAATATGTAAGAGTGGGAATTTTAAAATCTGAATTGGTTGAGAGTTGAAAGCAGAGTAGGCAATTACTAATTCATTGCTATAGATTCTGTGCAATAAATTCTTCAACTTCACCATCATCACAGATATACCAGCACACTACACTCACACACACTCGTATCCACACCACCCACATCCACACATGCAAGATAACATATCTTCTATTATCTTCCCATGATTCCCTTGGGTATCTTGAGAATCTGGAGGTTTTGTTGGGCTTGAACAATATATAAAGTCTTTGTGGACTACAAGGCAGCAGGGAGTTACTTTGAAAGTAGCTGAGGTATAGACATAAGTAGAACTGATATAAAGAGATGAAATCTGAAATATGGAGGTAAAGTTTCTGCTTTGATAGGCTTAAAGTGGGAACTGAAGTTAGTCATTCCTAGCAAGTTTCTGGGTGATGCTAACGCTGTTAAACTTGGTTTTATACTTTGAGAATCAGTGGTACTCAGTTCTTTCTTTCTATATAGATCACCGAGTATGATATACTCTAAATCCATCCAAGTTGCTGTGAAATCCATAATTTTGTCCTTCTTTATGCTTGCATAATATTCTATCATATATATGTACCACATTTTAAAAATCCAGTCCACTTTCAATGGACAGCATGGTCAGGGGAGGGATAGGGGAATATAACATCAGTAAGGATACCTGTTCTCAAACCAGGCGAAGTGGGGATCAAATGGAGGCCCAAACTTGACCTGTATAATGACCACTTATCTACTTAATCCTGAATTGTGTCCCACATCTTTTAAATAAATAAATACATAAATACATAAAAACTAGAGAATCAGTGATCTTGTGCATCCACCTAACTTAAAAATAAAGTAATTGAAGCCAAGAGTGACCCAAAGTTTCTGGAAATATTCTAATGTTTATATCCAGTAAATATTTATTAACCAACTAGTAGTGACATGAAATGTTCTTCTTCCTACTCCCAGCAAAATGTGGTACTAGTGGCCTTCAACAATTATGAGAAGGACATTGTGATCTTGCCAAATGTCCTGTGTATACTCTTTCAAAGAATCTTTGCATGTCTTTCAGGTAATGAAGGGAAGATCTAGCACCCAGTGACCAACTCCAGTAGCTTGGCCTCCTGCTATTGGCTCATTTCTATGTGGACATGGTTGGGCCCTGTCTGCTGTTTCTAGTACTTTTTTTTTTCTTGGATGCTTCCTCCTCAGTCAGCTTCTTTGACTACCAAAGATGACTTTGTTTGACTTTGTTTTGAAAATATTGCCCCTCCTTTTTGTTACAGAAAAATGGAAAAACTCAGTTAGGAGCAGAGATTATGACCCAGACCTCCAGATGTGTGGTCATTGCCCTCACTATAGAAAACTGTGGAATAACTGGTCACGGAGTTGGGAAGTTTGGAGTGCTTGAATTGGTCCCTAGTACAGAGGACATTAAGGCAAGGTTTTGGTCAGGACAGCCTATCTTGAACTAGGGAAATTGTCTCTAAGAAGATGTCATTGTAGCGTTTCCTATTAGGATGGTTCTAGACAACAGGTCAATTATTTCAGTCTCTGATGCTGAAGGCAGTGGAAGGGGGAGGTCAGAGTGTTATGGAAGAAGTTAATGACTGAGATAAGTTTAACAAATAAAAGGAATAGCATGGGGTCAACCCTTAGGAGTCACTTTAAGAATAGGTCACCAAGTCAAATACTGCAGAACTGTAATGTGGAAGACTGGGTAAATTTATAATGAATAATAATGTTTATATAATATGATGTGTTTGGGCTGGAAGCTGAGAGCTACAGAGATCAGCAGTAAGTACTGACCCCGCTACCCTTGAAAGAGGTTTATTGTTTTGTTGACCAAAGTGGGAAGCTCAATGTCTACACAGGCTTAACTCCAGATCTGCATTAATCTGCTCTCATTATCCCGAATTCTTTTTTGATTAGCCAGAGGTCAAAGAATCTGGACTTGTACATGCTGACTGTCTGACCTGCTGATGTGGCTGGCAGGCACAGGGCAACCTTCAGACCTAAGGAAGAGCAAGTTCTTCTCAGTGTCCTCATGGGCTTTCATACCAGTGACAAATTGCAGGGCACAGATCTACAGATTGGGGTGAAGTAGAGTTCTGTTCAAAAGTCTCTCCAGAACAAATGAATTT
This sequence comes from Carlito syrichta, assembly GCF_000164805.1. NCBI lineage: Eukaryota > Metazoa > Chordata > Mammalia > Primates > Tarsiidae > Carlito > Carlito syrichta. Next base: position 1,220 of record NW_007231063.1, on the reverse strand, counting down.
GCATGAAAATCTGACACAAGTAGTCACATACTTTGATATCGAGACACATGGAGGAGTGGTGTGTGTGTGTGTGTGTGTGTGTGTGTGTGTGTCTGTGTGTGTGTGTCTGTGTGTGTGTATGTGGGTGTGTATGTCTGGTGGAAGATGCTTTCCCAGAAAAGAACCACTTTTAAAAGCATCAGAGAGATGACTAAAGTTATGCAATTTTTTTTTAAACAAATGAGTCCTTACACATCTACAAGAGTGGTATTCTTTAAGAAAGTAAAAGTGAACCTAAGAGGATATACACCTCTTCCAAAAATCCTACATGGTTCCACACATAGTTGGAATGACCCTTTGTATGTTCCTTTAAGAGCTGATGATATTTTCTTTTTAAACAGTTATTATCATAGAAAATTCTCAACTTTTTAAAGGTAAAATTAAATGAGAAAGCCGATGCTTATCCTGTTTCTGTTTCTTATGATTGTGATACACTTGGATAAGTTATTTACTTTTTATGTGCCTCAGTTTCCCTATCTGTAAAGTTAGAATAAATAGTACCTACCTCCTGGAGTCATTGGGAGAATTATATTCATATATTTTAAAACCTTCAAGTGCTTTTGATATAGTAAAGAACTCTTTAAAAGTTAATGAGTATTAGAATTTAGTCTATTGAAAACAACAGAGATAATTAAATAGAACATGACATTTTTGGGATGTAAAACAGTTAATGACACAAATGTCATGGGACGCAAACTCTTGGCATTTATGTGGCTTAGATCATTCCTTCCCACCTTCCCCATTATTTTTATCCAGAACCTTTTCTCCTGTTAGAATTAGGCATCACCTCAAGGGGAGAAAAAATTCTCTCACTTGGGAGAAAGTATCTCTGCCGTTTGTAAATGTGCACAGAGCACCATTCAAAATCATTCAATAAACAGTTTCACATGGTGTCCAGAATTCCTGACACTTTTCTATTCCCCATAGATATTTAAAATTCAGGAGAAAACAAAGTATTTGGGTGTGTGTGCTTATTTTTTTCAACTTTTCTATAAAAGGCACTGACCGATAAGCCAACCCAATATTTTAAAACTTATTTACCATGTAAAGAGGAGCCAAAAAGTCCCAGTGCCCATTTTTTTCTAGAAGAGTCAAAGAATGCCCTCTAGCCTCAATAAAGTATTGCTAGAACAGAGGGATAAATCACAAAGATTCAGCTATCCAGGCTATTAAGTACCCTT
>NW_007231062.1:2775-4392 GCF_000164805.1 Carlito syrichta | reverse complement strand
CTGTCCTCTGTATCTCATTCACCAAGAAAATGCCTGTTCGTGCATTTCACCCACTTTCTATTTAGAGTGTTTTGTGTGTTCCCCTTCACTGAGCATGATCTCCCCCTCCCCGTGCGCATCTCCATGAACCTTCTTTCTGTGGCCACCTCTCACCAGTCAGCTCTTTCTTGCCTCTGTGTCTTTCCACTCATGTGGCTCAGTAGGAATGTCCCTTCCGGTTCTCTGAAGAGCTGGTTCCTTCTTTTTGAATGACACCCCCTCAAAAGCCCAGCCCCAGAGCTCCCTGTTATCTTTGGTTGCAGACCCCCTACTTGATTCCTGAATTTTCAGCACTCCTCAAATATGTTTTCCCTGCTAGAACATAAAACTCTTTGAGGGCACAGACTAGTGGGCACCTAGATGTTTGATTAACAAATGATTGAAACAAATGAATGCATCCTGAAAAAGATCAACAAGGTTCCAAAGACTTCCCGAAGAAGGGCATTCAAGCTGCACTTGGAAGGTAGACTGACTATGTGAAGGTAACATGTTTATAGGTAGGTATACAAGAATGGGAGAAGGAAGAGACTCATGTCAGGGTGGTCTTATTTAGAAAGCTCTTGAATGCAGGTAGGCACGTATGTGTCTGCACTGGGTTCTGTCAGGGAAATAGGGATAAAGATTATTCTTTATTTTCCCAAAGATTATTATTTTTTGTGGAGTAAGGAAACTCTTTTAAGTGGGGGTGGGACGTGATCATTATGGCAACAGCGCAGTGTCTGGTGGACGAGTAAGAGGGTGTTAGAAATTGTGAAGAAGTGAAAAGATCCACACCCCACTTCCTGTCGCTGATTATTTTTTCCTCCTCATTGACTAAGCTCATTAGTGCCCCAGGTTGAAACAAAATGTAAGTACAAGCTGGAGTTGTTTGTTTAGCCTATACGTTCATTCACATATTTGCAAACATTTACTGATGCCTGCCGGTGTCTGACTTTGTACCTCTAAACAGTGGGCTGTGCAAATCAGTGTTTGTGATAATTTTGCAATGCTGATTTTGCACACCTGAAATGAGATGCCAATGAAAACAATGCTGGCGAGTAAAACTTAGCTGCCCTCATGGGAAAGAGATATATTTCATTTGGAAAATGTTGATTTCGTTTTGCCCTGCTCGGTAACAGTTAGATATCTAGAGATGATTACTGATAAGAAGTTGTCACAAACACTGACAACTATTGAGGTGTGTGCTTCTTGTAAACAACTCCATGAGCTGGGTGGGAGCATGCATTGTTTTATTGTTGCCACCTTAGTTTCTGATGTGTCATTTATTCCTTTTTCTTCTTCCTGGACCTACACACACCACTCCCTGCAGCTGTAGCATCCTTGAATGACTTAGGGCACAGATTTTGCCTTGCTTGAAACCAGACTACAATGGCCGACTTCAAAATTTTTGTATTTATCTACACCGAATTCTAGTAAAATACTTCCATCAGCAAAGATATTGTTTGTTTTGCACAAAAAGAGTTACATTTCAGTCTTGAAACTAGTTCATATTGTCATAACCATGGAAAAGGAAGCGGCTTTTTCAGAATATTGATGTCTATAGCTCTTGTTTATTGATAGGGAAGGGACAGTTACCAT
>NW_007231062.1:0-1997 GCF_000164805.1 Carlito syrichta | reverse complement strand
CCTGGGCACACAGCATGATTGTTTTGGAGGAATAAGAGAGGCTTCACATCCCTTTTGACAGTTGTATGTAAACGAAGTACCTACTGCTCAAGTGAATCATATGAACTGAATGAGACTTGTTACATAATTAGCATTTGAGGAAACCAAAGGAAAATCCTCGTGGGCTGGCGACTTGTGATGTCAAATGTAAGCATGCTCGTTTGGGGGACTGGGAATTGGAAATGATGAAATCCGAATGCATCATAAACCCAGATATATTATACACAGATGATCTTTTAATCGAGCTTTTAAAAGTTATACTTTCTAAGGGATGACTGAAATGCTTGTCCCGGCCAACTGGGACCTGTCTGCTTCCATGAACGGGATGGAGTCATCTGCATGGGCCATGTCAACATGATGACTCTGGTGTGTGCAGCAGCTCTCCCTCTGCCAAGGGCCACCAGCCCCTTAATAAACACCCAGCACCAGCCATGAGGGCTGAGCCAGGAACTGACGTCGGAGAGTGTCATCTGAGACAGGGAGACCCTGCACCACACTTGTATTTACGTTTTAATTTAAGAGTAATGTAATTGCAGTGACTCACTCTGCCTGTTACTTTAATTGTATCAAAAGGCAATTAATTTTATTCTCAAAAGACATTTCTTTAGATACTCCTGGAACTTTGTGCATAGAAAATTTGTGGCAAAGACCTATAAAATATTTACTGTGAGGAGAGTATTCAATTTCATATTCCAGTTTAAATTGGGGCTAGGATAAAACTCATAAACGATGTTGATTTAAACTATTTTTTTAAATCTATCAAAAAGCAATCACATTTTATTCAGATTACTTAGTCATCTAGAGTGTGTCATAGGTAAGGAAATAAAGGAAGCAAGTTTAATTTCTGGGTGAAGCACTTCAACTATTTTTTTCTTTACCCTTATAGCCTACCATAGATTAAACATCTAATTTCAAGTCAGAATCAGATTCAAATCGGAGTTTAAAATCAGCTTCAGACCTCAAGGGCAGCTCACACCCTGCACTCATATAAGTTGCTAAGAATCAACTAGAGAGAGGTATTCCTAGCAAAACACAGAAGGAATAGCTGTTCCATGCTATCACCAATTATAGGGAAACGTGATTTTTTTTAAAAAAATTGCTTATTGAGCCCTATTAGTAAATGTATCTTTGAACTCTGAAAGTTGAATAACTGAACAAATTAACAAGGCAAACAAGTTTCTGGCAGTTATATCTGACCTAAGTTAGAAAAGGATTGTAAATGCTTTGTTATTTACACCCTTCCTCCGATTCACACATCTTCCCAGAAAGTATTTTAAAGACTCACAAAACATATAAATTCAAACTTTGCCTACTGTGACTCTAATGAAAGAGACCCATATATTCCTCAATGCCTGGCCCCCTACCCCTCTAGAAAGGCACTAAACTGCTAAGCATTGTGTAAAAGTTTAAAAATCTCTATTGGACATGACATAAACAAGCTGAATGACTCCACTAGTTTCTCTTTCACCGGTACAATAATGGCACTAAGTGCAGAATTTACCTTGTGTCTGAACAAGGCTCTTTTGAAAACTTGAAAGTATTTTGCAGCATAGGTAAGATTAATCAGGAGAGCCAGTGCAAATACCAACCAGCAGTGTGTACCTGTGTGATGATGGTGACTCACCCTCTCCCAGCCTCAGTTTTTCACTTTTCTTGACCACATAGAGATGTTGAAAGGTTGAAATGAGGTTATGTAAATAGTTATACTTGTTTATTATTAAATATGAATGTCCATGTTTTTTGTTCTCTGTACACATGCACATAATCCTTTTTTGGAAAAGGAGAAGCATATGAGCATTTCTTGCTCTTTTGGCATTCATATTGTTTTTTCTGGCTATCTGCCAGGGAGTGTTTATTATGCACACATTTTCTGTGTGCCCCTAAGTGTTTATGTACATCACTGCTTTTAGTCTATGACAAATATGTAAACTCCTGTGACCTCTGTGGCAAAGACAGTC
>NW_007231061.1:36738-40732 GCF_000164805.1 Carlito syrichta | reverse complement strand
GTAGGCATTACTTAATACCTTAGAGATGGTCCCCTTTTCGTTTGTTCTCCCTTGTCTAGGGTAAATATACAAACCGTGATATCATTCCCACTATGCTCTAACATTTAGGGAATCCAGTAGACCCGTGACCTTGAAAACACTCCTCCCTCCCCTCTCTAGGTCTCCCTTTTCTTCTCAAATCTGGTTGAAGATGGATTGGAAACACAGCATGGAAGGTAACTGTCTCAGTCCATTTTGTGCTGCTGCAACAAAATGCCTGAGACTGGACAATGGGCAGAGGGTGGAAAAGTTTTGAAGCAAATGCTCCAAAAAGCCTGTATTGTCATCAATGGAGCATTAGGGTAATTCTGAAGAGGGCTCAAAAGAAGAGAAAAGCTGTAGGGAAAATCTGATGCTTCTCAGAAATTATTTAAATGGTTCTGAACAGAATATTGGTGGAAATATGGACAGTGAAGACTATGAGGTCTCAAACAAAAATAATGAATATCTTATTGGAAATTGGGGGAAAGGCCATCCTTATTACTGACAGGGTTTGTAGGGGGATGGGAGACAAGGTTGTAGTTAAAAACAATTCACCATATAAACCTCACAGAGCACAGAGTTACAAGAGCCCACAAAGTTAACACTCTGTTCTAACAACGTCCTGGTACTAATTGCTTTACTGCCAATATCTGCCTTCCCTAGACCTCATCCCAAGCTATGTGACTGATAACAGCCAGGTACTGACTGTCAGTGTTTGCTTTCCTAAGGCTGCATTTCAGAGACAAGTGATTAACAACATCCTGATAGTGACTGGTTTATTGCAGACATCTGCACTTCAAGGCCATCTGCACTTCAAGGCCATGAAACCAGCAGCCCCCAGCAGTGCCAATATCTGCATCTCAAGGCCAGATGACAGCTCAAACTCCCTAAACTGCTTCTCAGAGCCAATAGACTGGGGTTTTATAAAGGGCCTGCAAGAGAATAAAGCTGCTGGTTCCTCTTTAGGGCCAGCCTTTCTTTACTTTCTCTCTAATAAATTTTCTTCAATCACTCTGCATCTTTGTCTGCACTTGCAGCAAAGAACTTGACTGAATTAGTCTATGTCCTAGGGCTTTGTGGAAAACAGACTTCCACAAAGTTCTAGAGCCGTGAACTAGGATATTTGGCAGAAGAAATCTCTAAGCAGGATCCTGCATGGCATCTCTTAATGGCTTATAGTAACATCTGAGGAGAGAAACAACTTAAAGCTGGCATTTATACTTAAAAGGGAAGTAGAAAAGATTTGGCTGGCACCTGATATGCACCCATGGTGGCTCTGACCTGCGGGCAGAGTTCGACTCAGTGCTCCTGCAGCTGTTCAAGGACCTGGAGGCGAAGCAGGTAGTGCTGAACGCCTGGGTGGAGGAAGGCTAGCTCTCACTAGCCAAGGTGCTCTGCACCAGAGTGCCAAGTTCGTGGGACTCCTGTAGTATGCGCCCCGCATGGAGTCCCAGGTCTGCATCCCCACCAGCAAGGCCAGGACAGATTCCAGATGTTCAGGATGGTGAGAGCTGGCACCCAGACCCACAGGAAGTGGGGCCCTGCTAGGCAGCTCTGCACAGGCATGCGGGCCCCACTAGGATCCCAGACCCAGAGCCCTCCAAGACCCTCCAGGACCTGCTGGACGGCTTGGAATCCTGGTTCTTCATAGTCTATGGCAGGCCAAAGCCAGCTTCCAAGATGGCTTGCAGCTGGCCACAGACATAGCCAGCTTCTAAAACAGCAGCTCCGGGAGAAACTCGAGCAGTTTGAGCCTCGGGATTTCTGAACTGCATCCACAGAAGCAGGGCAGCCCGCACAGCTATTCTCAGATGTGGCTGCTCGAACTCGGGCCTCCTTCACAAACTATACAGAACAATTGAATAGCTTAATGAATTAACAAATAAAGTGAAAGCTGTGATTCGGAAAATTCTCAGCCTAGCCACTTAAAGAATTTTTAAAACTTATTTAGGAGAGAAAAACCAAGGGTCAAGCTCCAAATGATTAAGATAGAAGGAAGCTAGATGCTATTCATCAAGACAATGAGGGAATAACCCCCCAAGGCATTTTGGAGACTTGGGGATGGGGTGGGAGGTTGTCACACCTATCACAGGCCCACAGTGCTAGGCCTTGGAGGCAGAACAGTTTTGAGGGAGGGGCTGCTTCAGGTGTTCCTGCATTCCAGCATAGTACTCCTTGACCAGACCCTTACCAGACACACCCAACCTGAACCTACATGGACTTCCTAGCCTCCAGAACTCTGAGAAATTTCTGTTCTTTATAAATTACCCAGTTTGTGGTATTCTGTTAGAGCAGCACAAACACACTAAAGCAGTGACTTCTAGCTACCAATTACAGGGTGCATGCCATGCAAATTCCCCTAACAAGTGTATCATCTTCTTCTGGGCAACGGACACATGCTCTTTCATCTTCCCAATGGGGATCCATTTTCTTTTTTTTTTTGGAGTCAGAGTCTCACTCCATTGCCCAGGCTGGAGGGCAGTGGCACACTCTCGGCCACTGCAGCATCAACCTGCTGGGCTCATGCAATCCTTCTACCTCAGTCTTCCAAGTAGCTGGAACTATAGGCGCACACTACCATGCCTGGCTTATTTTTTTGATTTATTGTAGAGACCAGCTAAGTTGCTCAGGCAGGTCTCAAACCCCTGAGTTCAGGCAATCCTGTCACCTCAACCTCCCAAAGTACTGGGATTACAGGCTTGAGCTGCCACGCCCAGTCCCCAGGGATCCATTTTGGCAGCAGTTCCCCTTATCACCATCATACCACACATCCCATACCTTTTTCAAGTGCCCCAAGACACATATTTACCTTCAAAGTGACTTCACTTTGAGAAACTGATCCTGCTCTTAATGGAACACTATTTTTAACATTAGGAACGTAATGGATCTTTTAATGACAAATTCTACCAATGCTAACTTTTTAACATAGTAGATTTTTACAGTCTTTTTTTTTTTTTTTTTTTTGGAGTTGGAGTCTCACTCTGTCGCCCAGACTAGAGTGTAGTGGCATACTCCTGGCTACGGCAGCCTCGACCTGCTGGGCTCTGGCGATCCTCCGCCTCAGCCTTCCAAGTAGCTGGAACTACAGGCGCGCCCTACCACGCCCGGCTAATTTTTGATTTCTTGTAGAAATGAGGTCTCGCCAAGTTGCCCAGGTGGGTCTCGAACCCATGGGCTCAGGCAGTCCACTCACCTCAGCCTCCCAAAGTGCGGGATTACAGGCTGAGCCACCGAGCCTGGCTAGATGTTTATGGTCTTAAATAGGAGAAACATAGTTCTCTCAATATACACTATTTAGGGCCTGTCCCCTTTATTCCTGGTCATATTTAGCTCTATTGGACATGAAATAAACATTTATTTTACCCAACCTGCAGTTTAATGCTCCTTGGTATTAACTTCTAAAAGTCTACATTTTTTTTCCTTAGACTGTTTCTGTTTTTTCTTCATTGTTGTTGTTGTTGGTTTGTTTTTTGACTCAGGGTCTCACTTTGTCACTCAGGCTGGAGTACAGGGGCACAATGACAGGCTCATCACAGCCTCAAACTCCTAGGTTCAAGATGTGGCAGGATGAGGTAAATGCTCAAATATATTTCTTGTATGATTGAGTGAATAAACACAGAAACACATGTAGCTGATTCAGGATCAGCAGTTGGCCTCATGGCAACCACTAGCCCAGGGCAGGAAAGAAGTTGATAGCAGTTAAAGGTATTTCCTTTTGAAAGGCAAGTTGCAACTTTAAAGACCCCCCAGGAGCCCAGGCAAGTTTTGTTTAAGAAAGGCCAAATGGCCCAGAGGCTGGCTATTTCATGGAAATGGAAAAGAGTCTTATCTAAAACCCCCCCTTCTGAAGTTGACGGTTTACAATCCTGCAGTTCCTGGAAGCCATTTGTTCTTTTAAAAAAAAAAATCTAGCCGGGCTCGGTGGCTCAGCCTGTAATCCCACGCCTTTGGGAGGCTGAGATGAGTGGATTGC
>NW_007231061.1:13244-36718 GCF_000164805.1 Carlito syrichta | reverse complement strand
CCACTGCACTCCAGTCTGGGTGACAGAGTGAGACTCCAACTCAAAAAAAAAAAAATAATCTGATTTTGCTGAGCACAACCTTGTAAGATTCCAAAGGAAGTATGTACTCACTCAACACAACCCCCCTCCCTTACCTAAACGAGGGTATAAGACCCCACGTCTCCTGTTCTGGGGTGCTCGAGCTTGACTTGGATGCATGAAATTCTCGGCCCACTGTGCTAGCCAGCATAATAATGTGCCACTTCCTATAATAGTCTTGGTGTCATGATCTCTTTATTTTTCCTGCTACAAAGGGATCCTCCCAACTCAGTCTCCTGAGTAGCTAGGATTACAGGCACACACCACCACACCTGGCTAGTTGTTCAATTTTTTTGTAGAGACACAACTTCACTATGTTGCCCAGGCTGATCGCAAAACCCTGGGCTCAAGCAATCCTTCCACCTTGCCTCTCAAAGTGTTGGGATTACAAGTGTGAGCCACTGCACCTGGTCCTGGACTCTGATTTTCATTACTATAATCATTGCTGCCATCATCAGAACTACCACCTGTTGAGTGCCTCTTATATACCAAGCACAGTATAACTCACTTTATGCTCTCACAACCTATGAGTATGAATTAGCCTCAGAGAAGTCAAGAGAACCAACCAAGGTCCTACAATACTAAGAAGCTGCCCTGAGAACAGGCCTGTATGACTCCAGGGCTTCTACCAATATCGTTTAACAAATTATTAAATAATAACAAATACAAATCATAACAAATCATTAAAGAAGAAAACATTTTATTCTGCAGGCTATGTAGAAGCCTACATCAAATAAGTACATAGTATATATCATACAAGAATCATAGCCTCTGCCATGGTCAGCAGGCTCTTAATTATCCACAGCTCAATAACAGAAAAGGGTTTCCTTCTCACCTGCAGTAGAGTCAACATTCTCCCAGGCAGCTGCTCCCCCAAGCACATCATCCACTTCTTTCAGCTTTGGATACTTCCGATTTGTTACCTAACAAACAAAAACAAACCTTCAGACTTCAAGTAATTGGATGATACAAACCTGGGCTATCAAGTCAAAACTGCCTTCAAGTGTCTCCTAGACTCTTCCATCAACAAAGATTGGAGATATCCCAAATGAAAACAAAGTCCCTGCTCTCACAGAGTGGCAGAATTCATTGGAATTTACAAGATCCATGATTGGGTTGTCCCCCAAGTAGAACACAGAGATTCAGCTGTCAGAGCTTCCCTACAACAAAGACTGGGCCAGGCACAGTGGCTTATGTCTGTATTCCCAGCCCTTTGGGAGTCCAAGGCAGGGGAGTGACTGGAGCCTAGGTGTTCAAAGTTACAGTGAGCTATGATCCCACCATTGCACTCCAGCCTGGGTGACAGAGTGAGACCTTACTGGTGCATCTCTTGCTGATATAATGGCCAAGAGGAATCAGAAACCTGAAGTTAGAAAGGCTCAACAAGAACAAGCTATCAGGGCTGCTAAGGAAGCAAAAAAGGCTAAGCAAGCATCTAAAAAGACTGCCATGGCTACTGCTAAGGCGCCCACAAAGGCAGCACCTAAGCAAAAGATTGTGAAACCCGTAAAGGTTTCTACTCCCCAAGTTGGTGGAAAACACTAAGTTGGCAGATTTGATATTTAAATAAAGATCTGACCATAAAAATAAATAAATAAAGTCTCTACAAAGATTGGAGAAAGCACTACACTAAGTATCCCAACCACTAATCCCCAGACAGAGAACTTTCAAAATAGGTCACACATGACTTCTTTCATGAGTTTCATCAGATAGCCTTGAAATTTCAAGAGTTCACTCTGCCCATAGTTTCAGACTCTAAACACACACAACACAACCGCAAGGTGGAGTAGTACGCAAACATTAAGAATGAGGTAGCACCAGCAGGGCTCAGTGGCTCAGCCTGTAATCCCAGCGCTTTAGGAGGCTGAGATGAGTGGATTGCATGAGCCCGTGGGTTCGAGACCCACCCAGGCAACTTGGCGAGACTGCATATCTACAATAAATCAAAAAAATTAGCCGGGTGTGGTAGCACGCATCTGTAGTTTCAGCTACTTGGAAGGCTGAGGTGGAAAGATCGCGGAGCCCAGAAGGTCGAGGCTGCAGTGGCCGGAAGCGGCCACTGCACTCCAGCCTGGGTGACAGAGTGAGACTCCAATTCAAAAAAAAAAAAGAATGAGGTAGCACCAATATGCTCTAACTTCCAAAAATGAAAGGTATTCTAAAAAGTAAAGATGTATAATCAAGGGAAAATAACATATTATAATAATACAGTGTATATTATTTGCTAATTGAACACCTACTGCATTCTAGGTTTTATTTTAAGTATTCAGAATAGAACACAGAAGGAAGCAAAACAGAAAAACCCCTGCCCTCCTAGACCTTATGGCCTAATTTAAATAAAGCACATAAGAGAAGTACATGATATATTAAAAGGTAATGAGTCCTCTGGAAAAAACACAAGGAAGGAGGGAGGATACATTGGAAGGAGAGAATGTAATTTAAAATAGGAGAATCGTATAAATATTAAGACAAGACAGGCCGGGCACGGTGGCTCAAGCACTTTGGGAGGCCAAGATGAGAGGATTGCCTGAGCACACGGGTTCAAGACCAACCTGGGCAACTTGGTGAGATCTCATCTCTACAATAAATCAAAAAATTAGCCAGGCATGGTAGCCCGCGCCTGTAGTTCCAGCTACTTGGAAGGCTGAGGCGGAAGGATCGCCAGAGCCCAGCAGGTCGAGGCTGCGGTAGCCATGAGCGTGCCACTGCACTCCAGCCTGAGCAAGAGTGACATTCCGACCCTCCCCCCCAAAAAAATCCAAGACGGAATAGGTAGCTATCTAGGGGAAGAAAGAACCTGACAAAATAATATGTCCAAAGGCCCTCGTGGCACCATGTGTGCAATGGGACCTCCTCCAGGAGGCCGGTGTTATTGGGCGAAAGAGCAACAGGAAGAGCATCAGGACTCAAGATCGGAAAAGCAAGTTTGAAAAGGGTCAGTGTCAGAGCCGGGTCAGCTCTGGGAGAACTCTGGCATTTACTCTGAGTGCGTTGGGACTCCGCTGAGGGTTCTTGGGCACAGCACGAACTCTATCTGACGAGGCTTTAACAATCTCTCTCTGGCCACTGTTTCGAACACAGCGAAGGGTGCAGGCGCGGGAGCAGGAGGCTCGACGAGGACGTGAGCGCAAGAGCCCAGGGAAGGTGACCGCAATAATCCAGGGGAAGTGGACACAGTAGCCCAGGGGCGGTAGCTGCAATAGCTCGGGGGGAGTGACCGCGGTGAGCGCGGTGGGGAAGGCGAGCTACGGCCTGGCCGTGGGGTGAGAAACGGCTGAATTCCGGGCGAATTCGAAGTTAAGACCCGCAGGCCCTGCCGCCGACCTACAGGCGTGACAGAGAAAGAGCGGACAGAGGCCGATGCCGTGGCCGGTGGGATCATCCTGCCGTCGGGTGGAGCAAGAGGCCCGCGAGAGGCGCCCGCGGCCGGCGCCGGCCCCGGGATCCCACCTTGCGAGTGATGTTGTGCACATAGGGGCACGTGTTGCAGGCGAAGCGGTGGCAGCGCTGTCCCTCTTCTACGATCAGCCCGTTCCCGCAGCCGGGACAGAAGAGCAGCATCGCCCCCGACGCCCGCAGGTTCCGGGTCTCGGCGGCTCCCCCCGGAGCCGCGGTGGCCGCTGGGCGGTGACGTGCCGTCCGCCCGAGCTCCCATTGGCCCTAGCAGACGTCCCGCCCCCACCCAACCAACAGACCCGCCGACTTTGCGCCCCAGCCAGCCCCGCGGGAGGCGGTCCCGCACTTCTTGTTGGCCCTGGCGGTCGCCCGTCCCCGCGGCGCACCAGTGGCTGAGCTGGCTCGCCGGGGCGGGCCGCAGCTCCTGCGCGTGCGCGCTTCTCCTCTCACGCGCGGTCCGGGGCCCGCCGAGGGCGGCTGCTGCCGGCGGCCCTGGAGGCGGCGGAGGCGGTGAGCCGGTCCGAGGCCCAGGAGGACGATGAGGACGAGGAAGAGGCGCTGCCGCACTCCGAAGCGGTGGACGTGTTCCAGGAGGGTCTCGCCATGGTGGTGCAGGACCCGCTGCTCTGCGATCTGCCCATCCAGGTGCGCGCGGGCTGGGAGGGCGGGGCTGGGGAGGCGGCTGGGCCCTGAAGGTGGCAAATGGCGCGCGGACGCATCCCGGAGGTACCGATGAGGGGCGCGGGCCGACCCCGGAGCTGCTCGTGGGGGCGCGGGCGAACTTGAAGGTGCTGATTGGAGCGCGAATTGCCCCGAAGGTGCCCATGGGGGGCGCGGGCCGACCTCTAAGGTGCTGCTGGGGGCGCGGGCGAACCTGAAGGTGCTGATGAAGGCGCGGCCGAGGGCCTGGGCGTAACCAAGAGCCCTAACCTGGGCCGGACCTTGGGTAGGGCTAGCCAGGCACCCGCCGAGGCCACGGAATTTAAAGGAGCACTAGAAATCTCTCTAGTCGGGATAAATAACATAAATCTAATATTCTTGGAAGTTAGTGGCCGGGTGTCGTGACTCACGCCTGTAATCCCAGCACTTTGGGAGACCAAGACGGCAGGATCACTTGCAGCCAGAAGTTTGAGATAAACCTGAACATAGCAAGAACCCGACTCTTAAAAAAAAAAAATTTTTTTTTGGAGTCGGAGTCTGTCGCCCGGCTGGAGTGCAATGGTATGCTCACAGCCACCACAGCCTCGACCTCCTGGGCTCAGGCGATCCTTCCGCCTCCGCCCTCCAAGCAGCGGGAACTAGACATGCGCTACCACACCCGGCTAATTTTTTGATATACTTGAGAGAGGAGGTCTCACCAAGTTGCCCAGGCTGGTCTCGAACCCGTGGGTTCAGGCAATCCTCTCGCCTCTGCCTCCCAAAGTGCTGGGGTTACAGGCATGAGCCACGGCACCCAGCCTATTTTGTTTATTAAATAAATAAATAAAAATGATTTATTTAAATAAATAAATAAAAATGATTTATTTAAATAAATAAATAAAATAAATTCTGAGGGGAACTCAGAAGCTCTTTCAAGCTCTGTTCTGTTGGGTAGGGTAAGTCTGTGGCTACCCCAGAACCTCGGGCATGGCCTGTGAGTTTCTCTCTCACCAGCCCTGCTAACATCTTCCTCCCTGTGATAGCACAGGCCATGTAGCCTCAAGGGTGGATGGTGGCTGGGTGGCTCAGCCTGTAATCCCAGCACTTTGGGAGGCCGAGGCGAGAGAATTGCCTGAGCCTGCGGGTTCAAGACCAGCCCGGGCAACTTGGTGAGGGCTTGTCTCTACAGTATATCAAAAAATTAGCTGGACGTGGTAGGGCAGGCCTGGAGTTCCAGCTATGTGGATGGATGAGGCTAAAGAATCGCCTGAACAGGTTGAGGCTGGGGTAGCCATGAGTGTGCCACCACACTCCAGCCTGGGCAACAGAGAGAGATTCTGACTCAAAAAATAATAATAAATAAATAAATAAAATATCAATAATCATTGATGTTTTTTGGGTGCCCTGGTAGATTTTGCGCATCCACCTTAACCAGGTCATAGGGCTCTGGCCTGGATCCTAGTGATCAGAGACTCTCAGCGTGAACTGACAGGCCATGTGTGCCCTGATCCAGCCCCTGGGGGTGATCCTTACGTGAATTCACCTGCCTGTTGGCTTGCACCTCTTTCCCGAGAGACTCTGGACACTTTGGAGATTAAAAATGTAGGTGGACCATGAGACTGGGATGCTGTAAAAGTGGGAAACCCTAACAGATAGGCAAGAGCCCCTTCTCTTCCTTGCCCCTCATAAAATGGAGCACCACTTTTTGGTCACTATCAGCTTGTTCTTCCTTGTTGTTGTTTAGGGTTCCCACTACCACTTTTGTTTTTTTCTAGGTTACTTTGGAAGAGGTCAATTCCCAAATAGCATTGGAGTATGGCCAAGCAATGACAGTCCGAGTGTGCAAGATGGATGGAGAAGTCATGCGTAAGTGCCACCCTCCACCACTGACGCCACATGGCCTGTGCTTTCATAGGGAGGAAGATGTTAGCAGGGCTGGTCAGTGAGAAACTCACAGACCATACCCACGGTGCTGGGGTAGCCACAGACCTTCCCTACCCAACAGAACAGAGCTTCTGAGTTCCTGAGGCTGTGGCTGTGGGTTCCCACCGTGGATCTTCTCCTATCCGTGTCCATTCACAGCCGTGGTTGTAGTACAGAATGCCACAGTCCTGGACCTGAAGAAGGCCATTCAGAGATACGTGCAGCTCAAGCAAGAGCGTGAAGGGGGCATTCAGCACATCAGCTGGTAAGCAGAGCAGCAGCTCCATCCTTGTAGCCCCTTCTGGGACTGGTGCGGCACTACAGGGAAGTAGCTCCCAGCTCCATGTGAGAATATCACCACTGAAGTGATGAGGGTTCTGACAGGGTGGGTGCTGTGCCTGGGACCCCTGCCTTAGCTATTCTTTCTAGACATATTGGCTCCTTCATCTACATTACCCCTCTCAAGGGGGAATGGATATCTATGCTTGGGAACACCTGAGGGCATTTTCAGTGTGTCTAAAAGTGGCCTCCCTAGTTATGGATGGTGCACCTGCCAGTGGCTCCCATCTCCTCCTTACCTGGATGCTGTCAGCCTTCACTCCTATTGGCTCAAGGGTCCTGTTAACTGAGTCTTAGCACTATCACCTACTGCATTAGCAAGATATGTTTGGCCTACCCACCCCATACAGCCCTTTGAGAGCAGTGCCTCCTTGCAGCTGCCTCGAGCCTGATGCACACATTGTACAGGAGAAAAGCCCAGAAGGGAGGACAACTTCATCAGGCCCCATAGGGCCAGATACCACAAGCCCCCGTCTTGGACAGCCACTGACCTCACTCTGCTTGGGGCCTGTGGTTTACCTGAGCCCCTCTGTACAGGTCCTATGTGTGGAGAACATATCATCTGACCTCCGCAGGAGAGAAGCTCACAGAAGACAGGAAGAAGCTTCGAGAGTAAGTGCAGGCCACATCTTGAACCCTCTAGTCCCCCATGCTGCAGGAGGCTGCAGCCCCCTCCTGGGAGGCAATACCTACAAGCAGCTTTCTTGGGGCCCTCCCCACTAGGAGAGTGGCAGGCAGAGCAGCAGCCAGAAGTCCTGCTGTCAGGGCTGCACAAGCAGGAGGAAGAAGATGAGAGTGGGCATGGAAGTCAAGAGGCTGCCCTACCACAGGGACCAGTGCCGTGTGCATCTTTGGGAGGATGGCCACTGCCACCTCCTGGCCTTTCTGGATGCCACACTCATCCCCACCTGTTGTTTTGCTTGGTCCCTCACAGGCTTCAGGTGGGTAGTCACAGATGTCTACGTTTGTAGGTCAGACATCATACACCTTTCCTTCTTTTTCAGTTATGGCATCCGCAATCGGGATGAGGTTTCCTTTATCAAAAAGCTGAGGCAAAAGTGAAGCTCCAGATAACAACAGCTCTATTCACTGGTGGTCAAGCCTCTCCCTAGCAGGATGGAGTCCTCGAGTCATTGTTCCCCTTTCACAGAAAGGATGTCAAGGTGTCTTCACCCCAGGTGTGTCCAGTGGAAACTCAGCATGAACCTTGAGGCCCTCAGGACTAAGACAGAGTGAACCAATGCACCATTCTTTCCTGTGTACTTGGCCTGAGACTAACCAGAATAAACCTGTTTGCTTCTTAATTTGAAAAGTCAAAAAGCCAGAGTACCCTGGGTAGGAGGGTCTGAGGCTGCTTTATCACAGAGCAGAAGTGAGGGGAGAGAACTGGTGCAGGAAGGTACTAAAGTCCAAGATGCCACACCTGAGCCCTGTGGCCACACCACTCCCCAAATCACACAACTATTGCCATGATTTCCACAGCAAGGAGGGAATAAAAGTAGAGCAGCTAGCATTCTGTTTCTATTTGTGGGGAAACAAAGGCCTATGTTCTTGAGCTTACAGGGGAAGCGAACGTGTAGTGTAGACTCGGATGGGCCGTCAGCCTCAGCCCCAGCCCATAGAGTTCACCTGCAGCGGTGCCTTCACCAGGCTCTGGAGAAGGGAAGGCGGCATGTGGTGGAGACTGGTGCTGCTAGGCATGGGGGGGCAAAGTGACAGCACATCCCTAGGTCCTTGTCACAGCATCAGCTACCAGCCACTCTGGGAGGGAAGCTAGGTGTGCCTACCTGACCAGAGCACTTCATTGGGAGGCGAAAGAGCTGGTGGCTGCAACAGACACTTAGTTTCCTGCCCTGGGCAATTGTGAGTTGGAGGCCAGGGGCCAGCAGGACCTCCCTCCACAGCCCCCAGCCAGAAACCAAGCATGAAGAAGCCCTGGTCAAGTTAGTGGCAGCTAAAACGCTCCCGGTCCATTTATTGGCCACACGAGGTGGTCGTCAAGAGACTAGTTAGAAGGTTATCACAGGAACTCATGTAGGAAATGCCCAGCAGTATGGGGTTCAACAGAAGTGAACAAGGCACAAGAGGTCTGCATATAGGCAGCAGGCCAGTCCCCACGTGCAGCGGGTGAGTCCACAGGCCTTTGAGGCTAAGGATGGCGCCATGGCTGTCTGGCTGGCTGTGGCCACGCTGGTGCCTGTTGCTGCTGGTATCTGTGGCCTGCTCAGTGGAGCTGGGCATCCAGTTCATACTTCTCACAGAACTTGTCAGTGAAGGGGATGCAGGTGAGGAACTCGCACCACTCACAGCGCACAGGATAGAAGTAGAAAAGGACTACCAGGCCAGCCAGGAGGCCCAAGAAGACCACCTGAAAGACGATGATCTGGCAGCGCTTGCGGTACAGGTCAAACTTGCCGAAGCTGATGTAGGGCAGGAAGGCAAAGGAGAGGAAGAGGCCACTGATGAAGCCCGAGATGTGGGCGAAGTTGTCGATCCAGGGCAGCAGCCCAAAGGTGAAGAGGAAGAGCACCACAGCTAGCAGCTTGAAGAAGGCGCGCCAGGGCCGTGCCAGGATCTGCCAGCTCTGGAAGAGCTCCACAAAGAGGCAGGCTAGGATGCCAAACTGTGAGCCAGCCGGGCCCACCTGTGAGTGATATAGGTGGCTGTGAGTCAGATGGTCTGAGCAGGCCCCCTGGGCCCAAGGCCTCATCTCCCACTTCCCAGGGCCCAGGGCGAGTCAGGACCAAGGAGCTAAGTGGATCTGCTCCCAGGGTGGGCACTGTGGAGATGCATTCGCACCAGGCCCCTGGTACACATGGGAAGGTCCCCACCCTGCGGGCAACCTTACCTCTGCCCGGTAGGGCAGAAAGATAGCACTGGCCAAGTTGCCAGTGACACCACTCAGCAAGTAGATGATGGCAATGCGGTGCCAGCCTGCCAGCTTCTCCAGGTCCCTCAGGACAGTCATCTGGAAGCACACGGACACCAGGCAGTGCAGGATCCTGTGGGCAGAGGTGGGTGGAAGTGGGGAAGCACTCAGGAGGAAAAGTGACTTCTCTGCCCCTCAACCGGTCGCTCCTCCTGGGATCCCCGAGGCCACCCAGTCAGCCCACAGTGTCACTTGCCCTGCGTGCAGGAAGAGGGACAGCCACAGGCGGTAGAACTGGTCAGGCACCTCAGGGTTGAGGAAAGGTAGGAGCCCACACACGTCATCCATGCAGTGCACCTGTGCAGAATGGCACATCAGCAGCCACAGTTGCTGGGGGAGGGGAAGGATGCTAATCCCGAAGGGTTACCTGAGAGCAGAGTGTGGCCTCCTCGTGGAAGTAGCCCCTCATGAAGTCACAGTACTCCCGGGAGGTGATCTCACACCTGGAAGTTCAGGCCAGGGCTTGGTGGAAGGTGCCACTCTAGAAGGGGACTGCTGGGGCCCAGGGGTGGGTTTCAGCCCCACCTGTCCACTTTGGCCCTGGGTAAGTCCAGATCCCTTCTCGCCCCATACCCCTTGGCTGCTAGGTCATTTCAGGACTTGGTAAGAAGAGCACAGCCCAGGAAACAGCTGCACCACACACAGGCACTCCCACACCTACCTGCCCTTGGTGCCGATGCAGCAGGGTCTGCCCGTGATGACACAGTCCATGTGAGGATGGTTGGTGTGGTTCCCAGCACTGTTTTTGGTGCAGATCTGGGTCGCAAATAGGGACACCCTGGGTCAGGGCCTCCCCAACCCTCTGCCCCACACACCTTCAGGGGTCAAGGCCAAGACAGGCAGGTTCATAAGGTAGAAGGCAGGCCTTCCTCGGTGGCAAGCAGACCACCACACCCTGAGCCTCAGCAGAGCCATCAGCCAAGCTGGAATGGTGGCATTTGGCCTACCACGTCTCCTAGTTCTCTTGCTTTGACCACATGCTCAGAGGGGCAGGCAGTGGCGTGGCATCTGAAAACAGTTGGTCCCACCACACGAGTATCTGCCATCACAAATGGGTGGGGTGTGGCTTCTTCCCCCTCATGACAAGGGTGACTTCCCAACTCACCGGCCACTTGGTGATGTCTTCTGGCCACTCGTGGGGGTCTTCAGAAGAGGGTTCATCACACACCCTGCATGAGGCAGGCACGTGGTAGGACACTGCTTCAAGCCCCTAGCATCGGTACCTTTCCACCCAACTCACCCTCTCCATCACACCCCCCCAGGAAGGCTGGGCAAAAGCAAGTAAGAGAGTAGTACCAGGACTGACCTGGGATCCTGGTGGCAGACAGAACCAAACTGTCTCTTGTGGCCAGCAAGGTCTGGGGCACTGGGATGGATGGGCCACTTCACCCACACTGCCAGCGTGGACTGAGGATGGGGACAAAGCCTCTGGTCAGCCCTCCCCTTGCTCAGTTCAGTCAGGGCAACATGGGGGCTAAAGGAGTCAGGAATCAAAGACAAAGCCCCTGAGGCCTACTCTCCAATGTGACTACTTAGCCTCTATAAATTAGCACTCCTGAAATGCACACCCATTTCTTACAGGTTCAGCAGCATAATTCCTATTAGCTTAAAATTGGAAACAACCTCTGTATCCTAAATCATGGAACTGGCATAAACTATGACACTTATGTATAAGATAATGTTATAAAAGCTTGGATGAGTTTTTTTTTTGAGTTGGAGTCTCACACTGTCGCTCAAGCTGGAGTGCAGTGGCACGCTCACGGCCACTGCAGCCTCAACCTGCTAGGCTAAGGCGATCCTTCTACCTCAGCCTTCCAAGTAGCTGGAACTACAGGCATGCGCCACCACGCCCAGGAAATGTTTTGAATTGTTGTATAGATGAGGTCTTGCCAAATTGCCCAGGCTGTTCTCGAACCCCTGGGCTCATCAGGCAATCCTCTCACCTTGGCCTCCCAAAGTGCTAGGATTATAGGCGTGAGTCACTGCACCCAGCCTGGATGAATCTTTTTTTTTTTAAACTGCTGCTCGGTGGCTCAACCTGTGATCCCGTGCCTTTGGGAGGCTGAAGTGAGTGGATTGCCTGAGCCCATGGGTTCGAGACCCGCCTGGGCAGGTGAGACCTCATCTCTACAATAAAATCAAAAAATCAGCCGGGTGTGGTAGTGCGCCTGTAATTCTGGCTACTCGGAAGGCTGAGGCGGAAGGATCGCCGGAGCCCAGCAGGTCGAGGATGTGGTGCCCGGGAGCGGCCACTGCACTCCAGTCTGGGTGACAGAGTGAGACTCCAACTCAAAAAAAAAACTGCTTAGGGGACAAGACACATGCTGAAAAAGTGCGCCAAATTAAGAAAAAAAAATCATCTGTGGGGCCAGGAAATGGAGAAAGATGGGATCGGAAAGAAAGGTACGATGTGCCAAAGATGAGAGTAAAACACAACTCGGCTAGCTGGGCCTATCTGAAGTCCCACGGTAACAGCGAACACGCACAGCACAGAGAGGGCGGGATCCGCGAGAGGAAACGCACCGAGCACTCCTCCTCGGAGGTCTGCACGCAGCCCGACCGGTCGTTGCGCACGCAGCAGGCTGAGTGCTTCTCGCGCTCGCGCGCTGCGCGAATGAAGCTGTGCACCTGCGGGTCTTGGCGCATGCAGGGCGAGAACTTGGCGCCCAGGTGGATGAGGGCCTCCTGCGTGGGTGAGGAACATGCAGCCGCGCCCCGACAGCCCGCCCGCCGCGCTCCGCCCCCCGCCGCGCTCCGCCCCCCGCCCTCACCGAGCTGGGCCCGATCCAGAAGTTCTCCTGCTGCACGTACTTGACGTTCTCGTAGACCCCGCGGTTCCGCAGCACCTGCGAGGTGGGGGGCCGGATCAGACAGGCCCACTCGGGCCCGTCCTCAGAGCAGGGCAGGAGCGGGTCCCGAACTCGGACTCACTCCTCGGGGCCCAGGAGGGCGCGGAGACTCACCGAGTCCACCGTCTCGTGCTGCGAGAAGCCCACGGGCGCGATGCCGTAGATGCACACGGCCAGCACAGTGACAAGCGAGTGCACGAAGGTGAGCCAGTAGGTGAAGAAGGGCCTGCGGGTCGCAGCGTCAGCGGAGCGTCCCCAGCCGGGCCCCACCCCCGCCCGGGCGCCCCCCGCCCAGCCCCCCTCACACCTGTGGTCATCCATGTCCTCGATCTGGCGCCTGACGTAGCTGTCGATGCGCTTGCGGTAGGTGCGGTTGGTGAGCCGGCCCACCATGCCCAGCCCGTACGGCCGTTTCTCCCTGGCGAAGAGCTTGCGCACGGGCACCGCGATGCGCTGGCCCCGCCGGGGCCCGGCCGCGCTCACCACCTCCTGCCGCAGCCGCACCTTGGGCTGCGGGGCCACGCCCTCCTTCTGCTTCCGCCAGCCACGCTCCAGGGGCCTGGGGGAGCCGCGTGTTCCCCTCTGCCCAGGGTCGCCTGCCCCGCCCCCGCCCCCGCCCGCCAGTCCTCACCCCGCTGCTGACCCTCCCGGGGGAACCAGGACACACGCCCGTCTCTGCCCAGCCCAGCGGCAGGAGTAACAGCCCGCGTCCAGCATCTTCTTCAGTAAAGAGCAACCCGCGGGGGAGGAGCCAGCTGGTGCCACCAGAGGCCCTGCCCCTGGCAAGTATTAGCCAACAGGGGACACTGAGGTCATGCCCAGCCCAGGGCCTCCTAGCCACGGCGGCCAGGCCGGCTTCCCAGTCCGCCGGGTGACCTTTGCTGTAGCCGCCAGACGGCGTGTGCCCCAGCCTCACTCGGACAGCCAGAACTCTCCCTCCTCCTGCCCCGCGCTCACAGCATCAGGTGGCTGCGCTCAAGCTCGCGGCGCTCCAGGGCCCCGCCCGTGAGGTCTGCCTGCTCTGGGGTCTCCTCCCAGTCCTTGAGTGCTGCCTCCGATGGGGACTCAAAAACTTCATCTGGGTAGGTGGACAGCTCCTCATGGAGGATACCTTCCTGAGCAAACACGTGAGGTCAGAGTGGACACAGGGATGGAGGGAACAGAGTGACATCCTGGGCACTTCTTACCCGGGCAAAGAAGGATGTGTCCAGCTCCTCAGGGAAGTCAGCCGTGTCTTCCTCCAGAAAGCTGGCAGGAGTAAAGCTTCGCCGCGGCGCCCGGCGCAACGTGCCATCCCTAACCGAGCGGCCCTGGGAGCGAGGAAGTGAGCACAGGACCTGGCGGCCAGCCTGGCCCCCACCCTCGTCCTTGGCCCACGCGCCTACCTTCACCAGGGCTGCAGCTGCCCGGAAGCTCATCTTGGCCACTGACTCGCGCTTGCGCCGTCGGGGAAGCCGGTTGAAACCTGAGCGGGAGCTGGAGAAGGAGCAGAGGGAGGCAGCCCCTGGTGTGATGGGCGTGTGCGGGGCACTCAGGCCATCCACAGTGTCATCAGCCACGCGGAAAGCCCGGCCGCGGGCAAGGGGGTCTATGATCTGGCAGAGGGGAGGAGATGCTGAAGTCAGGGGCGGGTCAGCGCCACAAGGGCTCCTCGCCCACCCAGGCCCACACACGCCTCACACAGAGCGCATACCCGCTGCTCTCCTCGTTCCCGTGGGCCCCTGGACAGCTACAAGGGCATCGCCCCCACCCCCAGCACCAAAAGAGGTCCCTCCCCTGCTGGCAGTGCCTCTGCACTGCTTTCCCATTCAGACCCCATCCCAAAGACCCCTTCCCGGAGAGTCTCAGTTGGCTCTGTGGGACTGACTGCCCTCCCAGAGAAGGCGACCCCAAGAAAACTGTGGCCTCCCAGAGAAGCAGAGTGAGAGGTGTGCAGGAGGCAGCCGCAGGCAGGCGCACCTTCTGCATGCCCAGCTGGCACGGCCCCACATACAGCGGGGGTGGCGTCTCTGTGCTGGTCAGTGACACGTTGTCCTGGCTGGGCAAGTCCAGCTCCCGGATGACTTGGGGCTTCAGCTTCCCATAGCGCTGGCTGCAGTGCCGGATGCTCTTGCGCTGCCACTTCTGGGTACTGTCACCGTCCTTGCTGACCCCAAACCAGTCAGCTGTCCCCCTGGCATGGGAGGGACTAAGCTAGGTGCCGCCAGCTCGCCTCCTCCCACACCGGAGGCTTCAGTGGCAGCATGCTTCCCCAGTGGGTGTGCCTGCCACTCCAGGGGCTGGGGTCGAGGGGACAAGGTCCAATGCAGAGGACAAGTCATGTCAGTCCTGGCCCTCCCCCAACAGGGAGCCAACTCCACACTCTACCAGATCACAGTGTGCAGGCCTTGCCCAGAGTGCTTCCCACAGGGTTGAGGGAGAGACACTGAGTCCAGAGAGGGAGCTGAGCGTTCACCCTATGGGAGGTTGGGTAGCCAAAACCAAGGACACCACAGCCCAGGCAGGCTGTCGACAGCACTTGGACATGCAAATTAAACAAGCCAGCATCTGCCAGTAGAAGTTCCAGGGGCTACCCAGCTCCCAGGAGGCCACATTCCATGCACACACCGGAAAACACTGACACGCTCATGACCTGCACGAGGTACCTGAGCAGGGACCAAGAGAGAGACTGGCGCTGCGGGAGAGCCCTGCGGGCAGCCCGGGCTCCCAAGAGGGGCAGAGTGTGGACACGCCCAAAGTGAACTTGCCGGCTGCTGAAGGCCAGAGCACCAGAATAGCAGAGACAGAGAAGGAGATCGTAAGTGCTGGAGGGAGCACAGGGGATGGCAGCGGTCGGTGCCGGAACAGGAGGAAGACTGGGGGATGCGGGGACAGAGATCTAGAAGACAGCTGAGCCAGGAGGGGCCCTGTCCCATTCCCAGCCACGGTGTACTGGCCTCTGCCCCCCAAGCCCACCCTGAAGAGCAGTCAAGCAGTATGATACCTGCGGATGGTCTGTGTGATGGACATCTGGCGCTGCAGCACTGGCCGCCGGGGCTCATGGTGGGGCGAAGAGACGTGGACCGCCTCAGCTGGCATGCTCACACTCCGCAGGAAGGCCTGGCGCCTCAGGGGCTGCGCAACAGGGTCACAGTGAAGGGTCTGGGCAGGGCACACCCACAGCCCCTGCAGACCAGAGCCCACCTGCAGGAAGCCGGGCTCCTCTGCTGCCAAGGGCACCACAGCTGGGATGTCCAGCTTCAGCCACGGAGGCTTCTTGCGCTGCAGACTGCTGGTGCTGTCCCTGCGGGCCTCACTCATGGTTCCTGGTGGAGCCAGCCAGGCCTGGGGTGTGGAGTGTTGCTCGGTAACAACGGTGCTGACAAGACCTCTGAAGGTTTGGGCCCAGACCCAGGAGGAGAGAGAAGCAGTGATAAGCCCCACCGAACCACCTGTGGCTCCTGCTGTCCGAGCCCTGCTGTGTGCTCAGCACCAACATGCTCTAAGCCTGCCCGGCTCATTCCCACCAGACAGTGCTGGCACAGCCTAGGTCCACAGACGGTATGACTACTCCATGAGATAGCTATTTGAGTGCCTACTGTGATCAAGATGTTGTTCTAGGTACTTGGGACACATTGGTGGAGAAACAAGACAAAACCCCTGCCCTCCTGGACCTTACGGTCTAGACAAAAAAACCTGTAAATGAGTGAATGTACTGTGTTAAAAGATGCCAAGGGCGATGGGGAAAAAAACAGCAGATGATGGTTCCTTGGCGGGGCAGCAGGGCCTCCAGGTGAGGTGACATCTGAGCAAGACTTGAAGGAGGGGAGTGGGCACAGCTGGGGTGTGGGGGGCTCTGCACCCAGGGAACAGCCAGTGTGAGGTTTTAGTACCCAGAGCAAACCTCAGGCCAGCCTGACCGGGCCTCACCCTCATAACTGCTTTGACTTCCACCACAGAGACAGAAGGCCCACTATGCACATGAAAGCCTGTAAGGTATATGAGACTGGTCCAGTGCACGGTGACCACATTCAGTGGAAGAGATGGTTCCCAGGCTGGCGAGCAGCAAGCAGCTGGTGGTGTGAGGCTCCTGAGCACAAATCACTTTCTAAAAACTACATGGGGCCGGGTTCGGTGGCTCAGCTTGTAATCCCAGCGCTTTGGAAGCCCGAGGTGAGTAGATTGCCTGAGCCCGCAGATTTGAGACCAGCCCAGGCAACTTGGCAAGACCTCATCTCTACAATAAATACAAAATTAGCCGGGCGTGGTAGCGTGTGCCTGTGGTTCCAGCTACTTGGAAGGTTGAGGCAGAAGGACTGCTGGAGCCCAGCAGGTCGACACTGGGGTGGCCGTGAGTGTGGCACCACACTCCAGAGTGGGCGACAGAGTGAGACTCCAACTCAAAAAACAAAACCACCACCAAAAAAAAATACAAGGGCGCAGACACCATAATGACCACCAGGTGGCACCACAAGCCTAGAAACAGTAGTGAGGCAGTTGGGCTGAGCATCTTGGTCGCCAACTGCAAACCTACCACCCAGGCACAGGGGAAGGGCCCAGAGCAGTGAGGCACCACTGCCTGGCCACATCAAGTGACTATGAGGCAAGTCATGAAGTCCTTGGGACTCTCTCCCCTTACACTTTGGTGGTGGACCTGTCCCCGCCTCAAGAGGGAACACAGGGGTCTGGAAAATGGAGATCCAAGACTGGGGAGGTTCCCTGAGCACAACGGGGGCTACATGTAGTAGGTGGGTGGTCAGAACTCCCTGAAGCAATTTTGGGCAGAAATCCTAAAATGCCCCAGCCTCTTCAAAGAGCTACAGACCTTGACAGGCTCTAAGCTGCAGCCTCGGTAACTCACCCACTCATGCTCCCAGCACAGACTCGACTTATGAGTCCCACTCTCAGTGGCTTGGAGGAGATATAAAGAAAGCCTCACTCACACTGTGCAAATGAGGAACCTGAGGCCTAGAGAAGAGAGGCTTGCCTTGCCCGAGGTCACATACTCAGGACAGCATGATCAGCTCCTAACGGTCTTACCCCAACCAGAGACAATCCTGGACGGGGCTCACAGCATCTGTAGACCCTATACTGACCAAGGACAGACCAAGAGTGCTGCTCACAGCTCCTCCTGGTCCTACATGGACCAGAAACAGCCCCAGGTTGGAAGGGATGCTTCAGGGATGCCTTCTCCTGGTTTTTAACCCCATCACGTTCCAGCCCCTTCTCTGAGCTGACTGTGTACTTCAGGTCCCAGGAGGCAGTTGGGGGCAGAACTCAGGGAGCTCGCCAGGCATGGTCCTGGAGTTTTTCCAACCACATGATCCCCAGAAGTGCCTCTCCCCTGCCCTCACCGGGCTTGATCTCAGAGGTAAGGCCAAGGCAGCATTTGTCTTAACACCACTGTCCCTTGGACACCCTGCCCTGCTGAGCCCACAATATCGGGGGGCAGTTCTAACATGCAGGTCACCTAACCAAGAATTGGGCAGGACGAGATTCCTCTGGAACTGAACCAGGAGACCAGCATTCAGCATCTGACGTGTGCCCCAAACCCAGCCCAGACCTGTATGTCCCCTGAGTGGCCAGGATGCACACCTTCCCTGTCATCCCTCAGACTTCCTGCCATGATCACGTGGACTGTAGCAAGACTGCCCTGCTGGTAAGGAGTTGGTCAGCAGGGGCCACCTCTGAGATCCACCCTAAAAGGGATTTCAGACAGTATCAGGAGCGTTGGGAAGTCAGGTGGTGCTCAGAAAGGGGCTCCCCAAACCTGCAAAGCCACCACGACAGCACCCTGAGTGCACTCTCCCAGCCACAGCCAGGCTAGGCCCACCAGTGGGGACCCAAGCATCTGTCCCCCAACACTGCTGTGCCTTGTGGGGCCAGGTGCCAGACAGTATGGGAGGCCCCTTAGTGTTTCAGGTAGGGGAAGCCATGCTGTCTTCAGTCCATCCTGAAGGGCCACTCAGGCCCTGCCACCAACAACTACATGCGTCGGTTAGCCTTGGAGCTCTCACCCAGAAAATGGCCAGTGCCCCTTGTGAGGCTATGGTGGGATCCAGAGAGCAGAAAAGTCAAGAGTGGGGACTGGGGCCGCTGCCAGGAGACAGCAGGGGTCCAGGCAGCTGGCCTCTCTGGGAGCCTCCACCTCTGCCCGGCACCTCCAGGCAGCATCCAGCCGGTTCTTCACTCAGGCATGCAAGCAACCTTTGCCGACGGTCACATCTGCGACCCTCCATGGCTCCTGCTCTCCCTCCAAGGCTTGCCCTTACACTTGGCTCCCTCCGCTGTTGGAGCCCCTGCAAAAGCACTCTGCCCAACCTCCTGTGTGTTCTAGGATCTGCAGCCTCCGCCAGGCTACCCAACTCCAAACAGGTGCTCCCTGGTTTGGACCCCCTGGACTCAGTGCAGGGCAGGAGTTCATTCCCATGTGTGTCTTCTGTCCTGTCCCTGCTGGCTCAACAGTGCCTGGGACAGGCCTGCTCCACAGCCACCAAAGGGAAAACTCTGACTGCAGCAGAACACAGGCTAGCAGGGCCTGGTCCCCATGATCTGCGGTAGTGGAGATGACCCCTCAGCTGGGTCTTGGAGGAGGAGCCTGAGCAGCAAGAGCACAGGTGAGGAGGTGAGAAAAGCTAGTTGCTGCAAGCATGCACAGGGAACCCAACCCCCCAGTCCCCGCTTCAGCCCAGGCACAGTCAGCCCAGGCACACTGGAGTGCTCAGCTATGAGGGAGGACCAGCCCTTAGGTCTCACACACCCAGGTCTCCTTGGGCACCCCCCAACTCCTCCTGTGCCAGGGAAGGGAGGCAAGAGGTGCCTGAGGACCCACACGGCTCCATGTCCTTCGGGTGGCAGAGGATGCCCACACTGCCCTTGGTGCTGTGCACTCCCGTCCTGCCCCACCCTGTGTGTCCCCAGCTGGGCCTCAAGTAGGTGGGCTTCGCAAGGCACGGGGGGGTCCACAGTGGGCATGGGGGAGGGGCGGCCCTGTCTGGACAAAGAGTCGGGGCCAGGGAGCAGCACGTCGCCCGCCTCAAGACAGTGGCTCAGTGTCCAGGCCTTCCCCAGCGCACAGTGGGCTCTTGTTCCCAGAAAGCCCCTCGGGGGATCCCAACAGCATCTCCCCAGTTGACCCCTCAGTGTGAGGGGAAACCGCAGCCCCGGGACGGCCCAGTCGCTGGGGTCACACAGCACGTGAGTCACCCCAGCAATAGTACAGCTGCCCACCCAGGCCCAGCCCCACCAGGAAACGCCCAGATGGCGCTGAGCAGTGACATAGGGAATGCTGATGGGCAGACCTAACAGGGAATGGAATCGAGCGGAAGCATGGAGCAGCAGGTGTCCCCAGCACTCCAGGAGCTCAGGACAAGACTAAAGACAGGGCTGAGGGACCAAGAGGGTCCGGGGAATCCTGAGGCTGTGAATGTTGGTCCACTCTGGCTGCTGTGAGCCCAGGCCAGAGGGGAGATGGGCAGCAGGGAAGAGTCTTGCTGATTCAGGTTTCTGCTCTGGGATGACTGGGAGCCCTCCGGGCTGGCCCTGTGCATGGTAGGTGGAAGAGCTGGGAAGCAGGGGCTGACACAGGGAGGCCTGTGGGGCCAGCCCAGGCTGAGATGCCACACTCAGGCCCCATTCATCTCCACCACCCACAACCCTAAGCAAGCCTCAGGGCTCCCATCTGGAAATCAGGGGTCACAGCAGTACCTGGCACACAGTAGGTCTCAACAGGTGGCGGCTGAATCAACCACAGAAATTCTGGTGCTGCCTGCAGGCCCTGGGGGAGCTCTCTGAGGGACAGGAGCTGGGGTGTGAAGGAGGGTGTGCAACAAGAGGGCAGCCCAGGTAGTCTGGGACAGGACCCTTCAAAGGCATCAAGTCTAAGAAAAGCTGGCCGGGCTCGGTGGTTCAGCCTGTAATCCCAGCACTTTACGAGGCCGAGGCGAGTGGATTGCCTGAGCCCGCGGGTTCGAGACCAGCCTGGTCAACTTGGTGAAACCTCGTCTCTACAATAAATAAAAAATTAGCCAGGTATGGTAGTGCACACCTGTAGTTCCAGCTACTTGGAAGGCTGCGGCGGAAGGATCGCTGGAGCCCAACAGGTCAATGCCGGGTGGCCATGAGCATGCCACACTACACTCCAGCCTGGGCAACAGAGTGAGACTCCAATTCAAAAAAAAAAAAAAAGCCTGGTGAGGAGTTCTATAGCCTCAGGTGTAAACAGTACCCACCCATGCTCAGGCCCATCCTGCACACTCAAAGGATGACACTAGCAGGGACCACTGGAGGTGGAGTGAGTGGCCAGTCCCAAGTCCAGAACCATCAAGCCTGGGCCTGGCTCCACCCAGGGGACTGCCTGCTGCAGAGGTCAGCTGGAGCCATGGGCCTCACCCCAGGACACTTGCCCAGACGTGTCCTCAGCACACCCGAGCCTGGTCTCAAGAAGAGCCAGCTCCTTCAGCATTCCCACCCTGGTCTCTGACCCTCCATCTTCTGTTTGACCCCTAATCTGATGCTCAGCCTCAGGTCCCCTTGGGAGGGGATCACCAGCTGCCCAGCATCCGGTCCTCCATCACATGCTGCCATGCAGTGAATGGAAAGTCACCTGGCCACCCCACCCTGGCCCCTCCCAGGGCCTCATGTACGTGGCCTCATGCTGAGAGTGGTGAGGCCTCTGCAAAGCCCAACGTGCTCTTCAACGTGCCCAGGGACCCCTCCACTTTTCTGTGGAAGAAACAAGGTCCAGGGTGAAGCAGGGCATGCCTGAGACCTGGCTGTGGCCTTTGCAGGACCCTCGCCCTGTCCTCACTTAGGACACCCTGGAGTCCTGCCTCCCCATGTCACCTGCCTTCCCCTATCATCCCAGACAAGCACCCAGAGGGCCACCCACAAAACGAGAGGCTTCCTGCTACAGGCCTTCTGTGTGGGAAGCCATAAGAGGCCCTGGAGAACCCCTGATGATACCTCTACCCGTTCTGGGACCCGACCTGGGGATGGTGTACAGGGAGAGAAAGGAGCCAGACTAGGAGGGGGTGCTGCCCCACAGCTTTGCCGGCACACGTGGCATGAGGCCACTGACTGACCCAGTTGGGTTGACATGGCAGACACACCCAGGGGTGGGGGCCCCAAACTCAGGTCAGAAGACCCGTCCAGACCATACAGTCAAAAAGGTGGTGGGGACACGGACTTAGCTGTAAGACTCTGGGTAACCTGCCCCCTAAGCTGGACACTTGTGGCCCACAGTCTGGGATCTAGGCGGGCCCCAGGGGTTAAGTGGAAGCACCTTCTCCAGGCAGGAGAGGGGAGAAGCCCGTGTCCCATCCACATGGCTGGCCAGAGAGCAGCAAGTAGCTCAGCCACTAGCCAGGGTCCTCCAGAAGTGCCCCAGCTGACCCCACACATGTACTCTCCAGTGCTCTGGCTCCCTTGGGCTCAGCAACCCCCTCCCAGGACCCACTGGCAGCAGGATAGGACTGAAGGGACTCCAGGAAGTAAAAATGGTTTCCAGCAGCAGCAGCCTAGCACACCAGCCTTAAACCTGATCCTGACTGACCCCATTGATCTGCCATAACCTCCGGGAGGGGTCTTCTGTATTCGTCTTACAAATAAGGAAACTGAGGCTCAGAGAGGCCTGCTTAAGGTCACAGAGCCTCGAGGGAGTCCAAAGCCTTGGGCCACATCTGCCCAGGAGCTGTGGTGGAAGGGACCTCATCTGGCTATAGACCCCCAGAGAAGGGGTAGACTCCTCGGGTTCCGCAGCCTTGAGCTGTCAGGTCCCTCTGAGCCTACCGCTCTACCTGCCCCACCACGGGTCTCCGTGGAGGAAGTAGGGAGTCACCCTCAAACACACCAACCCGGAAAACAGGCAGAAGCCAAGGAATCCAATCCTTGGGCAAAAAGTGATCCTGTCAGACACCAAGGTGGGGACCTGGAATCGGCATGGGGAGGTCCTCACACCTGGGAGGGTGGCTGAGGTGTCACAAGAGCAACTGGGGTGTCCTGAGTAGCAGCTGCAGCTGGGAAGATCCTGGGGGAGGGCCCTGAAGGGCCTTGAAAGGCCGGAGAGACCAGGGGGACTTCCCAGGACTGAGGGCACCTTGGAAGCTCGGCTCACCAGGGTGGGGATTTGTCTGGTGGTTCCCAGATGCTGGAGAGATGGCAGTTACAGCAACTCTCTCGCTCTGCTGCACTCTGTGGCCCGTCTGTGCAATGGGAGGCTAGTTAGCTGGTGGAAACTGCTTGGTGGGGCTAGAAACAGGTCCCGAGGCCCAGTATCTTCAATCTGGGATTACTCAACTCCCAAGCCCCCCCACTTGTCCCTCTTCTCAAGAATAGGGACTCGCTTGCCTGGAATGCCCCCTCGTGGTAGGGGGCTTGACCTCAGGGACCCCTTGAGTCCCAACCAGCTGAGTTTGGTCCCCAGCCTCCTCTCACTCCCAGGTGGGGGACAGGGGCTGGGGTTGGCCCCATGGGGGTGAGGAGAACCCAGCCTGGGAATGCCCAGGCATCTAGCTGGGTCAAACCTGAAAAGCCAGTTTCATCCTTGAATCTTCTTCTGTCTCCAACAGGAAGTACCAAGGTGGGGGGGGCTTTCCCAGAACAGGACTAGAGTCCCCAGACCCAGGCCCCACCCCCAGCAGATCCACAGACACCCAACCTCAAGCTGTGCATGCAGGAGCAGCTCTGGTCCGGACCATCGGCGCTGGATGTGGGGAGGTGGGGGGGTATCCCCTGCCCATTCCCGCCCAGGCCCACAAACGAGCCCCAGCAGGGGAGATGGTCAGCATGCCCCCCAGTGCCCTGAGCACCTGGGGCCTGGCTGCCACCCTGCCAGAAGAAGGCCTGCTTAGAGGCACCAGGCAGTGGCCTAGGGCTCCTCTGGGCACAGGGTGGGGGCTGTCTTTGGGAGTAGCTCCCCCACCCTGGCGTTCCAGTGTTTACAAGTGGGGTGTTGGTGCCGTGGAGCAGCAGGGGGTCACTGCCACACCAGCGCGCAGTTGCTACTGTTATTCCATCCCCAGCGAGGACTGCGGGGACAGAGACGTTCCCAGAAGTCCCACCCTCCGAGCTGGAGTTTCGACTTGGAGACACCACCCACCGGCGGCCCGGGAGGGAAACGTGGAGGTGGAGGAGGGGGCTCAAAGGAGCCCGGGACGTCCCGACTCCGGCCTCCTCGCCCCGGGACCCCCAGCTATCGGGCGCGGCCGGAGCCGAGGCGTCCGACGGGCCAGGCCGCCTGGACGCGCTAATCCCGCCACGGGCTATTTTTGCGGCGCCGGGTGAGGAATCCGGGCAGGGCCCTCCACGGGCGGCGGGGAACTCCGGGCAGGAAAGTCCGGCCG
>NW_007231061.1:11601-13224 GCF_000164805.1 Carlito syrichta | reverse complement strand
GAAGGCCGCCGGGCTCCGCGCTCGCGGCGAGGACACCGGGAGCTGGGGTCGCGAGCGCCTTGGCCCCGGAGGGAGGCCTGGTGGAACCCAGGGGTTGTCCTCTGACCCGGGCTCCTCGCCTCTCCGTGGCTCCAGATGGAGTCCTGACCTGTCCTGCCTTGAGGCGTGCTTGGGCGAGTGGGGGTGCGTGAAAGCGGTACTTTGCGAGAGAGGGTGGGGGGCTGGGAGGAGATCCTGGATCCTCTTAAGCCGAACCCGAACCCCGAACGCCCTCCAAAGGTCCATATTGACAAGCCATCCATCCCGCAAACGCAGCCCGGCCTGGGCGCTCGGATTCCATCACCCACACTCACACGCACACGCTCCTGGACACACACAACTGTGCACATGTGCTCATGCATCATCCACTTACACCCCCACATGCTCACACACCTGTGTACACATGCAGACTCCCAAGCACATACCTGCTCATGTACACCTCTCCAGGATACATGCTCATGCCACACACACGTTCACGTGTGCACTCATACCCTCGCGTTCGTGTGTTTGCACACTGCTGCACACACTCAACCACACCCACACCCAGGTCAAGGCCAGAGCAGTTACTCCTTCCCAGTCCAGTGCCCCCAACCGGCACTCTGCAGCCAGGCTGCAGCCCCGCTCCTGACCCACTGAGCAGAGGCAACTGTGCCACTTCTGGTGTCCACTCTGTGCCCTTCTTTTTGCCTCTGAAGTCAGCCCCTACCCCTGGTGGGCTCCCATCTCTGGTGTCCCTGAGTGGGACACAAAAAACCCATCTGCTTTCAGCTGAGGCTGCTGATGGAGTTTCCCAGCATTCTTCTCTCCTGACTCCTGTGCTGACCCTCTCACAGAAAGGCCCAGGAGAAGGATGGGGTGCCAACAGCACAGTATGGGCAGGGTTGTCCAGGAGCTGTGAGTGGTGGAGGGGCCCAGGCTTCCTCTAGATAGTGGGTACCAAGGTCTCCCTTCTTCACAGGGTCCCTAAAGACTCTTTCACCTGGTGCACCCTCAGGCTTTGGAGGGTCCACAGATGTGTCCTCAAGCCCTGTGTTGGTCACAAGGCCCATGGACATACCACATGACAGAACAGTGCCTGCACATAGTGGGTCCTCTGAACACAGGCGATACCAACTCAATTCTGACACAGAGGGAGACAAGACAAGTGTTGGAACAGGTAGAGGAGAGCCCTTCTCTGGGGGATGACTGTGGTGCATCAGGGTCATGAGGTGAAAGGGGCTGCCCTGGTGCCGATGCTCGGAGCTCCCATAGCCTGCACGTGCCACCCCTCTCATACCAGGCTCACGGCCAGAGACAGGACAATCTCCATGCCTAGCATTCTTGACCCCCGCCAGGGATAAGCGAGCCTTACCAGGCCTGGATGCCCAGACTGGGCTGGCACAGCCGGTGGTGGTGTCCTCTCTGGAAAGCCAGGGATTGGGCTTGCTTCCAAAACATGCCACAGCTGGGCATCTGGTGTCAGCAGGTCTCCTCCTGCAGTGGACGCCATAAGGTGCCACACAGATCCACCCCAAAACCAGACACTCATCCCCAGTTGCTGGGAGCACCAGCCACAGCTGGCTCACAGCTGATACACACGCCACC
>NW_007231061.1:8333-11581 GCF_000164805.1 Carlito syrichta | reverse complement strand
CCCTACTCCCCCACCCCCGCCCAGGAATTACCTTCAGTGGAGAGCTGCCTTGTCCAAAGCCATGTGCCCTCCACAGAGATGGCAGTCAGTTTCCAGGGACGATAAAAGGCTTCCCACTGTGTCCCTTCAGGATGCCTCCTGAGGCCCTGTCAGTTCCCAGGTTCGTGAGGGTCCACAGCAGCCTTTGCTGCAAACTCTGCTCCTTTGCCCCCCCCAGGTGTTGCCCCCCAAAGCATGCCCTCAGTACACCCCTGCAGGCAAGTCCCCAACTCAGAGTCTGTCCAGGAACCCCCAGTCTCTCAGCCCACCCTGGCCTCCTGAGTGAGGGCATCAGAAGGATGGTGTGGGCAGAGGGAGGTTGACACACGTATACTCAGGCTCAGGCCTGCCCTACTATTCTATGTTGTGGTGGAGGAGCTCCCCACATGGAAACCCAGCCCCAGTTCCATTTCCCCCTCCATCTACCCTGGAGCCATGAAAATCAGCCATAGTCTCCTGGCACAACTGAAGCTGGCAGGCAGGTGCCTGAGGACCAGGGGTATCAGACTATCCCCAGGACTCATGGATCTCATCACAGGATAAGATGGGGTGAGAGCCCTGACCAGTAAGAGGAGTTCTCAACAGCTACCCTGAAGTCCTCAGCTCAGCTTCCAGTCATGAGTAATCACACCAGAGGGTTTGTTCCTAAGTTCTGGAGAGTCCATGGGGAGATCAGTAGAAACTGCCCTTGCCTGGGGAGTAGAGCTAGACATAGGCGCAGGATCCACCCCTGGCTATTTGGGGAGGAGGCAGGAGCAAGTCACGCCAGCCAGTGGTCTGAAGTCATGGGCTATTTCTGAGGCAGCTGCCCCCTCCCCACGGCCAAGGGCTTGGCAAAGGGGTTCCATGAGCACCTGGGCCTGGAGCCCAGCACAGCCCCAGGGAGGATACAGCCCACACAACACCCCCCTCGGCCTGCCCAGGAGCTGCCCTCTCTGCCCAAGGAAGTTTTAGCCCCTCCAGGGCTTGCCAGACACAGAGGGCCCCAGAGGCCAGTCAGGAGGCCAGCAGACACCCTGCAGAGAAGCTGCCAGATGGTGGCTTATGTGTATAGGAGCCCACAGGACTCTGACCTGACCCCTGCTTCAACAGCTGTTAGCAGCTCCCCCCGCCCCATTAGAGAGAAGACGGATCCAGCGTGCTGAGCACCCTGGGTAGGTGAGGCCACACCTGGAACCCTGGTCTCTGTGGTCAGTGGTGCCACTGTTGCTCAAGGCCTGCTTACACTGGCTTCCATGATGGATGGCTGCACCCCTACAGCTGGATCCACAGCCTGTGGGCTGGGTGGAAGGGGTACAGACTGCTCACCCCACACTGATACCACCCTTGACTCCTTTCAAAGCACAAGGGTGTCCTTACCTCTGTCTTCCACTGACAACCTTGCCTCCTCTAACAAGCTACTCCCAGCCCAGCAGCAGGGCACGCTGAGGACAGAGGAGGCCCAGGCCCCCTCCCCTCACTGGCACCACCTTCTCTTGCCTCTGGCCAGCCCATCAACCCACTCTGCAGGCCACAGTGGGAATGCTCAGCCCACCACTTCCAGCTGCGGTGGGAGCCTTAGACCACAAACCAGGAAGTGGGGGGGACAGAGATTGCACAAGCCCCCGCACTCAGGCCAGTACATCTGGAGAAATGGGTTGCAGGTGCTGTCCCTGTCTCTTCCTGGGGCAGGGGCCAGGCTACCCACCAAATTGTACTCTTATCCAAGAGGTGGAGATAAAACACTCCTCTGGGACCCTCTGGACTCTCCACGAGTTCTACACAGTACATGCACCACTTGTGAAGTCAAACTAAATGTTAGCATAAAAATCACCCCCTTCTCCCTGCCCTCATCAGTAAGACAGGGGTGCAACGAGGGCCTCAGTTTCCCTCATAGACTGGGGGGAATAGTGGGGGATCTGTTCCTACAGGAAGAAGAGTCGTGGTTTGGGCAGAATGGCTCCAAGGATAGGAAGGAAGGGGGTGGGGTCACATCCAGGCCTGCCTTATGAACATGGATTATGACACATTGTCCCCCTCTCCCCCGGAAGTGGCACACAGTGCCACAAACAGCTGGTGGCTTCCAGCAGGCAGCTGCTTGCCCCTCCCTCCTCAGGAAGTCCCAGTTGGGGCCCATGTGGGTGGGATGGCTGGGCTCTGGCCTGGGCCAGAGTTCAGCCCCTGAGCTTGTCAGAGGAGACGAAGCAGTTGGAGACCAGGGTCCTGCCCTGCAGGCCTTGCCCCAGGACCAGGTGGTACTCTCATCTGAGGGTCCCAGACACAGGGCCTGTGCCTCTTATCCTGCCCAGCACCTACCATCTGACACTGTCAATACCCACTTGCTCTCTGAAGCCTTGTTGGTACCTCTTTCCAGGGCCAGGGTCACAGAAATCAAAGACAGCCCGGGACAAGCCCTTAGGGGTTTTTACAGGGGAGGGGTGGGTTGTGGGTAATGTGGGTAGGATTGTGCCTCCCATAGCTGAGGGGCTCTGCAATCTCAGATGAACCATCAAGTGGCAGAGGTGGGGAATAGCTCTGCTGGGCATGGGGCTGCCAGTGAGCCACAGGAACCAGCAGTGTGCCCACTCCTCAGAGCCCCTCCCCCTGGCCTTTCTTCCTCTGGGCCAGGCACTGCCTCCCAAGATGCCCCTGCCCCTCCTTGGGGCACCCATCCCACTTAAGAGTTACAGGCAAGGAGGGCAGCAGACCTAGGGCATCAGAGGTGCAGGGCAGCTATGTGCCACCAGGTGGGTGTTCACAGGTCCCCACAGCCCTAGTCTTAACTCCAGCAGGCCCAACCCAGGCCCCGGGCAAACTCCCCTCAGCATCCCTGGGCAGGAGGGATGAGGCTCCACTGCAGAGACAGAATCCCGGGGCTCCCTTTCCTCCCTCCCACCAGCCTGACATGCAGGCCTAACGTCCACTTCCTGGATGAAGAAACCCTGGCCCACTGCAGCGCGGCCTCCCACGCACGCCCTCTTCGGGCACCCCACCCAACCGTCTGCGGCCTGCTCCTCCCCCAAAAGCGCGGCGACCAGGATCCCTGGGGACCCAGTCCAGCTCTAGCCAGACGGTCCTCTTGGTGGTCTGACCGCCGCTGGTGGAGCAGGCTCTGAGGCCGTTGAAGGAGCAGGGCGCAGAAGCGGGCAAGAGCAGTCCCTGGGCGGGGACGGGGACACCGCGAGGGGCTCGCCCCACTCCGGCTGTCGCCTCCCCGCTCTTGAGCCCGC
>NW_007231061.1:0-8227 GCF_000164805.1 Carlito syrichta | reverse complement strand
CGGGGTGCGGTCGTGGGCGGCCCAGCCGGGCCCGGGAACGCCAGTAGCGCCGCGGCCCCCGACGACGTCCCGGCGCTCCAGCGGTGAGGGCGCAGACCGGGTGTGACCCGAGTGCCACGGGGCGCACCAAGGGCCGAGCACGGGTGACAGCAGGGCCGCAACGCCCCGGGGTCTGGGCGCGTCCATTCTCCGCGTCCGGTCGACGTGAACGTCAGTGGTCGTGTTAAAAGTAATGGATCTCTCCCCTGCCCGCGGGACGTGGGGACTGCGAAGACCAGCCCTGGAGAGTGTGCACCCGCCCCTCCCTCTTCCCCTCCCCCTTTGACCCAGAACAGCTGAGGCTGTGGGCAGGATGCACTGGCCGGAGGTTGGCGGCCTGCCGGGGTCAGCAGGCCCTCCTTGTCCCTCACAAGACCTCACTTTGGCCCCACTTGCTCGATCAAGCGGAAGACAGTCAGGGACCCAGCGGCTCGTTCCCTGAGCCCTTGGGATGGGGCCAGGCTGATGGCAGGCCCATGCTCACCTATCGGTGTGTGTCAGGACTCCTGGGCCATGCTGAAAATTCTGACACAGTGGGAGCCCTGCAGAGGAGTTGCCTGGACAGTGGGGTCAGGAACTCACAGTCTGTTTCTCAGCCAGGCCCAGCAAGCTCCCAGTTGTTTCTGAATTCCTGGTCAGGGTTGGGTGCAAAGGGCAGAGCTCCAGAAACCAGCTCAGAAGTTTGCATGGGGCCCCCATGTACCAGCTGTACAGTCCCAAGCTTCTCCTCCCTGGTCCTGCAGCCTGGGCCCCTAAGCCGTGCAGCCCCTAAGGGTGCAGGGTGCATAGGCAGAGCAGCGACTCTGCTCTCCTGCAGCACAGTCTCATGTGCCATCATTTCCTGAGGCTGAGCATGTCATGGCTGACTTTTGTTTGTGCCTCATGACAACCCTCAGTGTGGTTGCCTTTACTGTGCAGATAAAGGTACCAAGGCAGGTGGTCAAATCCAGTCCTTGAGCTCCCCGAGGCTGACCTCACCACATAACTATTTGTCTTCTCCTATTCAGATGCTTAATGTTTTTCTTTCCCATTACAGCTTTCCAGAAGGATGGGCCAAAAAAAGCAGCGACTGGCAGAGGCAGAGCAGCCACAGGGCCCATCATATGCTGCCTGGATACCTTCCCCCAAGGAGCCCCACATGGGACCACTTGTGACCCCAGACCCTCACTGCAGTATCTATTTCTCAAACTCAAAGGACCAGCTTACCCGACTGGGGTCAGAGTTTTTCGACCAGCCAGCAGTTCCCCTGGCCCGGGCATTTCTGGGACAGGTAATGTAAACATGGCATCCCCCTGGCCTGGGCATTTCTGGTACAGGTAATGTAAACATGGCAACATGGTCTCTCCTGAAGTGCTGGTCAGCATGCAGGCATCGCTGGGTCCCAGCGAGCTCTGCTGGGCTCACATCCCTCACTTGTCCCTCAGATGACCCTCCTTGTCCTCATGCAGTCAGCTGCTTTGCTCACATCAGTCCCTGGATGACTTCCTCTCAGTTGTCTGGGGTCATTAGGGAGGAACGTGGAAATTGCCAGTGCTGTTTACCAGGGTGGAGGCCAGGGTGCCACCATCTGCCTGCCTATAGTGCACATCAAAGTCCAAAGCAGTTGCACTGTTAGCCTTCCTTACCTGGGAAATAAGAGTGTTATCTCTGTTCTACCTGGGCTCTCCCTCACAGTGTTTAGACATGTGGGAACCATTGCTGTGGCCAGTGTTGGGCTATCCAGCACTGGAACCACTGGAAAGCTGCCCCTTTCCCACTATAGCAGCTCACAATGCAGTGCTGGCTTCCCAGGTCCCTGCAACTCAGCACAGGTCCAGGATCTGGGCTCTGCCAATCAGATTTGGAGTGGAAAGCAGGAATCACTCATGGCCCACGCTGGTGGGAGCTGCAGTGCAGCCTGTCCCCACGCATGAATGTTCCCATAGCTGTGGCATACAAATCAGTCTAGAGTGCTGACTGGGTGTTGGTCCTGTGTGCCAAAGCTCTGGGCCTGGCTTTTGGTTCTCCTAGAGCCTCCAGGGTCTACCCTTTTAACAAGCCTGCTTTTAGGTTAAAATGGCCAAGGAGGGCTAGTTTCTGTAATAGAATCTAAGCAAAACCAGTGCCAGGAGTTGGGTGCTGAGTTGGTCTTCACTTACTGGAGAAGGAATGCTTTCAGCTGCAAGAGCCAGAGGGTCCTTCTAAAAGCACCTTAAATAATAGGCATTTATGATATGACAAAATGACATGAGCAGGTGTGTCGAGGATCACCTGTGTCAAGGACCCAGGGTGGTGTCAGGGATGACAATACGTGTCTCTATTCAGCATCTTTGGCGTGTCAGTTTCTTCCATAGGCTCCAGTTATGCCCACACAGGCACATTGGTGGACAAGATTGATGTCCAAGAGAGAAGAGGGTTTTCACCCTGTGTCCCTTTGGTGAGGGAGGACAGCCTTTTCCTCAACCCCCCAGTGGATGTCCTTGCAGACCCTTCAGCCAGGCTTGGGTCATCCATTCATCCCTAAAAGAGTCATTGCAATGAGTTTCCATGACAACCCAGACCATTCTCTGGGCTGAGAAGGGTGTTGCTTCGCCAGGATCCTCCACTAGTAAGAAGGAGCATGTGTGCTTATAACTGGGGCGATGGGGGGGAGGCAGAGAGAACATCTGTCATGGATGGAAGTGGTATCAGAGTAAAATCCAGATCAGAAAACC
Organism: Carlito syrichta; assembly: GCF_000164805.1. Lineage (NCBI taxonomy): Eukaryota > Metazoa > Chordata > Mammalia > Primates > Tarsiidae > Carlito > Carlito syrichta. The sequence continues at coordinate 5,495 of NW_007231061.1, read as the reverse complement.
AGGATGGAAAAGACAATAGTGAGAAAAGGGCAGTGGGACATTCCTGCCCAGAAGGCAGTGGGGCCCCCAGTGTGCCACACGGAGGTACAGGAGCATGCAGAGGGAAGCCAGCAGAGGAACACCCCCCACTGAACTCCTGGAAAGGCAGGGCTCCTTTTCTTCTCTAGAGATAGTCTGGCCAAGCCTGACCTGTCCACTTTTGTCCTCACGGCTTTGGATGCCTAAGGGATTCTGGGCTTCTAGCGCAGGCAACAACCCCTTCTTTCTTCTACCCTGTCTCCAGGAAGGCCTCCCAGATGCTCCCCAGGTGAGTGGTCTCCCCAGCCTATGATACTGACCATGGCCTCAGGCACCACAGGGATTCCTGGGCTGAGGCGAAGGCGGCCTGAATGTCCAATTGACCCGAGGACAAGACAGGTGCTGGAGATGTGGATGGTCCCCAGAGCTCTGCTGGGGGAACTGAGCAGCTAGTCCTGCTGCTCAGAAAGGTCTTAGAGCTGGTAGGTGGCTGCTAAGTATGAGGGTCCTTTATGGCCACCTTGGCAGCCCAGGTAGGGAGCACTCTGCTCTAGAACGTCCCAGGTGACCGTGTGGGGACACCCTTGGGTCCCTGTGCCCTCCATGCTGCCTGACCCCATGCTAAATAATGTTTTTCTCAAGGGGACTCTGGGAAAGGAGGAAGGAGAATGAAAGGCCCCACTGATAGGACATGAAGGTCAAGCTGCACGGTGAATCCATGAGTGCTGGTTTCCAGCCCAGCCTTGGCTGGGACTTGAAGTGGCTGCAACCTTTGTTCAGGACACTGGAGTATGATCTGTAGTCTGGTGGTCCAGCAGGGCTCAATGGCTGCATTCAGGCTCTGAGCAGGAGCAAGAGAAAAGGCAGGGTGGAAGAGATGAGCTGAGGAGCCCTGGCTGGGCCTGGGCGCCTGGCACATCCTGAGATGGGGAGATGAAGTCCAGGCTGGGTAGACCCCCATCCCTTCCTGCTCTGAGCAGAAACTGACTGCCCACAGGTCCTAGTCCGACGACTCGCCAATGGCACGGAGCTCCGAGGCCGCATTGTGGAGACTGAGGCCTACTTGGGGCCAGAGGATGAAGCCTCCCACTCAAGGGGTGGCCGGCAGACTCCCCGCAACCGAGGCATGTTCATGAAGCCAGGGACCCTGTATGTATACATCATCTATGGCATGTACTTCTGCATGAACGTCTCCAGCCAGGGTGAGTGGTGCTGGGACACAGGTTGGGGAGGCAGGAGGGCTGGCAGAGCCCCCTCAGCTAGCAGCCAGGGGACCCCCCAGAGGAGCAAGAATGTACCATTGCCACAGCCAAGTCAGAGTTTCCGGAGCTCTGACTGCATTGGCAGAGCAAGACTGACTAGAGGGGTTGAATAGAGGCCCACAGAATAGGGGCCCCACAGAATGAAGGCCCTGGGGTGGCCCCTGAATGCAGAGCAGGTAAGTTCCAGGTGGCCACCGCTGGTTCCAGAACTTGGAGTTGGTGCCAAGAGTCTCCTGTCAGGCAGGAGCCTTGCCAGGCAGCCTGTTATGGGGTCTGCATGTCTCAACGGGGGGCAATTCTGCCCTCCAGGAGACGTGAGGCAATGTCTGGAGACATGCTTGATCACCCCAGCTGGGAGGTGCTGCTAGCATTGAGTGGTAGAGGCCAGGAATGCTGCTGCAAACCCTGCAAGGTACAGGACCACTCCCACCACAGAGCTCCTGGGAGAGCCCATTCGCCTCTGGGGCAGGCTCTGTCCTTGGTGAGCATGTGGCTCTGTGTTCCAGGTGATCTGTGTTGGCGAGGAAGAGGCCAGGCGGGCCCCGACACCATAGCACCACCCTGCCACTGCTAACCAGGAGCAGGGTCTTCCAGCTGGTCCCAGCATCTGTTTGCTGAACCTTCCCTGCCTGTCCCAAGATGAGCAGTTGCTTGGGGCCAGTACAGGGCTGGAAGCCTGCCACACTGTAGGTCACATTTGTTGAATGAGTAGTGATGTGTGAGCTGTGACCACCCAGAGCAGGCAGCTAGGGGTGTCTAGCTCAAGACCCATGGGGACTGGCATATTCAGGGACCCCGTGACAGGCCCTGTGCTGGTGTTGAGTGAAGCTGAGTGACTGGGCATCACAAGACAGTGAGGCCCCCTTCTGGTACCCCTGGAATGCTTGGTCACGGAGCTTTTTGTTGGTAGTGGAAACATCCCCCTCAAGTGAGGCAAAACTGAACTCAGAGAGACCAAGTGCAGAAATGCTTGGTGCTGTGGTGGAGGGGGGGGGACCTGGGCTTCTAGGGTGTGGTAAACTAGGCAGAGACAGGAATGTGAGCTATAATTCCTAGACACATGACCAAGATACCCCCAGGAAAGCCCAGATCTGGAGGGCAGGGCCCCGCACAGGTATGGTGGTCAGGGCAGAGTCATCCAAGTGGAGTGGAGGCAGAAGGCAGGCTAAGGACATAGCTGTGGCCTGGCATTGAAGTGAGGGCAGCCCACGGAGATGAGGAGCTGGTTGGGGAAGGGGATGAGGTCACAGGGCCAAAAGCAGAATGGTGAGGTGGCCAGAGCCAGAAGAGTTGACCCTCCGGGGGGAGGGTCAGGGTGGACAGAAGGGTAGGGGTGAGGATGTCGTTGGGCAGATCAGAGGGGTCATGTTTTCATGTGAGGATGCAGAACCTGGATGCATTCTGCACAAAGGAGAAGGCAGGCAGGAGAAGGGGGTGTGGTGACAAGGGCAGCTAGGCTCTGACTCATTTGCAGGCAGCCCTGGCGACTCAGTGAGACAGTGGTGGGAGGCCGTGTCCTGCATTCACAGGGAAATAGGGAGTCCTGATTCTTCCTACTGAGGGCACAGAGGGTGCTCCTCCTGGGCTTTGCTTGACCTTGCTTGTATCTTGAAATACTTTGAAAACTGGCAGGCTAAGAAATGTCTACTTACTAGAACTTTCCTGGGCTGCTAGCCATGCTGGAAGGCATGGCTTTGTCTGCGAGCCTCAGGGTGCTGCTGTGGAGGCCCCAATGGCCAAGGCCCAAGAGTGGGGACTGGCTTGGCTACCCTTGGCTGAGCCTGGCTCCCAGGTGGCTGCACAGACAGCCGGAGCAGGTGTCTCAGGAAAGCAGGAACCTAGGAACCCAAGGGTCCTTCTCAGACAGAGCTGAGGGAGTTAGGACATCTGTGTCCTCTTACGTGAGCCCCTGGTCCCAGGAGCATCAGTTGGCATCTCTGGCTTCTGAAGCAGCCTGGACTGGCAAGGAGAGTACTGGGCTGGAGGAGGGATGCCAAAAAGGAGCTGAGGGGCTTCACTGGCACCTCCTCCTGCCTGCCTGTGGAGGGTCTTACAGTCAGGCTTTCCACTGAGTCACCGGATGGGCTCTCCCAGTGCTCTGTGCACAGTGGCAGCTGCTCCAAGCCAACCCCTTGCTTGCCTTGCATGGATGCTGAGTGAGGCAGATGGAGAGCCCTGGAGCCCAGCTAGGGATCTGGGCTAGGGCAAGGCATCCTGCTTCCTGGCAGAGTGACCCTGCCCAGGGAGAACTGCCTCTCTAGGGCTTCCTTCACTGGCCTTATAGTTGCTGCCAATCAGAAGATCAGGGAAAGCCAGGGAGAGAAGAGCTGAGGTCCAGCACTCACCACGTGATTTTATAGGGTATCCCTAGCTAGTTCTAAGGACAGCCACAATAGGGGCCAGCCAGGGGCAAGGCAGAGGTCCTGCCTGGTGGGGGCAACCAGAGGCGCCCACAGAACGCAGAGCTTCCTCATGGGTGTAGGCATGGAAGAGGGGGAAGTAGGCAGCCCCCTCCACCCCCCCAGTTCCAGAAGGCACAAGCTCAGGTATGTAAAGCATGGTCCCTGTCCCACAGGGAGACAGTCACACTCTCCCCATGACACTGGGTGTCTGGAAGTGCACTGGGGCAAAGAGGGCAGAGCCTGGGGAGGCTCTGCTACCATGCTGTCCGTCTGTCCCACAGGGGATGGGGCTTGCGTCCTGCTGCGAGCACTGGAGCCCCTGGGGGGGCTGGAGACCATGCGGCAGCTTCGCAGCACCCTCCGGAAAGGCACTGCAAGCCGTGCCCTCAAGGACCGTGAGCTCTGCAGTGGCCCCTCCAAGCTGTGCCAGGCCCTGGCCATCGACAAAAGCTTCGATCAGAGGGACCTTGCCCAGGATGAGGCCATGTGGCTGGAACGTGGCTCCCTGGGGCTCAGTGGGGCAGCTGTGGTGGCAGCAGCCCGGGTGGGCATTGGTAGTGCAGGGGAGTGGGTCCAGAAGCCCCTGCGCTTTTATGTCCGAGGCAGCCCCTGGGTCAGTGTGGTGGACAGAAAGGCTGAGCAAGGCACACAGGCCTGAGTAAAGGGCCTGCTCAGACAAAGCTTTTTAATTGTTCAAAAATCAAATAAATGCTTTATTTCTAGAAAACTGTTGTTTGCATTTCAGCCAGAGGCCCTCTGGGTAGTCAGTGTGTGTCTTTCCCCAGAACAGAAAGGCTGAGGACTTTGTGTGTGCAATGCCAGGCCTACTGTGGACACTAGGGGGAGTTGCCAGTATGTGTACAGACAGCCCCTGAGGGTGGGGGTCCTGCACAGCAGGTCACATCTCCATCAGCCACAGAATGTGCACAGGTGACAGGGTTGCCCCAGTCCAGTGGGGCCAGCTTAGGCCCTTGCACTTCAGATGGTCAGGTGACAACTTGGCTACACATCTGGTAGCTTTTGTGGACCATGGCAAGGGCCAGGCCGGGAAAGGTTCATAGTGAGCCAAGAGAGCATGGTGGACAGAGCTGGTGCTTGGTGAGAAGGCCACATGGGACCTCAAAGTGGATGGTTGTCAGAGGGGTGGGGACGGGCCAATCACATTTCTGCACATTCCTTGGGATGACCACACAGAGTGGGGGACCAGGGACCACAAGCAGGCGGGAAGAAGGTCTAAGAAGCGTACCGCCCAGTGCACATGGAAGACATGGGACTCTCCCAGAGACTGGAGACCTATAGGGTTCCCTCCAGCTCAGCAATACTGTGGCATTCTGTGAGGACTAGAGGGAAGAAGAACCCTGAGGGTGGCCACCTCAGATCTGCTGCTGAGCCAGACTTAACCTACTGTAGCCAGGCCAGGGGGCTCTGCAGGCCTTTAATCAGGCTGAGGCTGGCATCCACCCAGTGCCAGGCCTCAGAGCTAAAAGGGCTCAGGCCCAGCAAGGAGGGACCCTGGAGTGGGGAGACACTGGTACCCACCCACACACCCCAGCAGCCTCTCCATCCTGCACCTGTGCTCAGGTGAGCAGTGCCTGGAAGACAGCGATAATGGGGTCTTCGTGGGTGGTCACCACCAGCACACTGCGGAACTTGTCGAAGAGCATGAGCAGCTGGGAGCGTCGCGTGTTCTCGTTGTACATGATCTCCTCCAGGTGGTGGCGACCACGGAAGTAGTGAAGGAGCCTGAGGGGATTGGCATGAGCCCAGCCTGAGGCTGTCCCTTCCTCCCCCCCCCCCCCCCCCCCCCCCCCCC
>NW_007231060.1:0-10546 GCF_000164805.1 Carlito syrichta | reverse complement strand
CGATGCCTCAGGAGGCTGTGGCATGAGCGACTGAGTTCCTGCTGCTTGTGATCACTAGCCAGGGGCTTCCTTCGGTTCTTGGTTCTGCTCTTTTTACTTTCCTGCCTCTAAACTCTGGCCCTGTGGAGAGCAGGAGTCTCTGTTTTTGCCTGAAGCATAAACTCAGAGAGAACTGAACTGTTTTGCCTTCATTCCTGCCCTTGTGTTTCCTGTTTCCCTTTCTCCCCACCTGCCCTAAGACCTGGTCTGTCTCCAGGATTGCTTAAAGGTGTAGAGACTGTCCCCTTCTGGCTGAAGTGTGGGGTTTTGTTTTGCACTGCACACCACCCCCTCTGTCTGCAACAGGAGGGCGTAAGGAGAATTAGTTGTTGAGTCTGAAGTGCTTGAGCTCCTTAGGGCGTGCATGTTGGGGTATAGCTCTGCCTCTGTGGACAGCCTTCCTTCCTGCAGTGCAGTTGAGATGGCGAGTGTGTGTTTCTGCTACAGTTTAAAAAGCATAGGGAAAAGCACACAACTTTGGTGTTGACTGGTCTTACTTACTCTTAGTCATTGTGGCATGTTAAAATTAGTAGTTTGGCTGGGCGCAGTGGCTCACGCCTATAATCCCAGCACTTGGGGAAGCCGAGGTGAGAGGATTGCCTGAGTCCACGGGTTCAAGACCAGCCTGAGCAACTTGACCTCATCTCTACATTAAACAAAAAATTAGCCGGGCTCGGTGGCTCAGCCTGTAATCCCATGCCTTTGGGAGGCTGAGGTGAGTGGATTGCCTGAGCCCGCGGGTTCGCGACCTGCCTGGGCAACTTGGCGAGACCTCATCTCTACAATAAAATCAAAATGAGCCGGGCATGGTAGCGCGCACCTGTAGTTCCAACTACTTGGAAGGCTGAAGCGGAAGGATCACCGGAGCCCAGCAGGTCGAGGCTGCGGTGGCCAGGAGTGGCCACTGCACTCCAGTCTGGGTGACAGAGTGAGACTCCAACTCCAAAAAAAAAAAATTAACTGGGTGTGGTGGCATGTGCCTGTATTTCCAGCTACCTGGAAGGCCGAGGAGGGAGGATCTTCTGAGCCCAGCAGGTCGAGGCTGCAGTGACCGTGAGCGTGCCACTGCACTCCAGCCTGGGAGACAGTGAGACTCCAACTGAAAAAAAAAAAAAGAGTACTTTGGAACACTGTTGGATTGCATTTATTGCTGTTGAGAAATACAGCTTTGTAGTATTTGGGGCCATGTATTGGTACAGTCAGATCAGAACTCTTTTTTTTTTTTAATTGGAGTCTCACTCTGTCACTCAGGCTGGAGTGCAGGGGCATGCTCATGGCCACCACAGCCTCAACCTGCTGAACTCAGGCGATCCTTCTGCCTCAGCTTTCCAAGTAGCTGGAACTGCCGTCATGCACCACCATGCCTAGCTAATTTTTTGATTTATTGTAGAGATGAGTTGTCTCACCAAGTTGCCCAGGCTGGTCTCAAACCCGCAGGCTCAGGCAACCCTCTCATCTCGGCCCCCCAAGTGCTGGGATTATAGGTGTGAGCCACTACGCACAGCCAGAACCCTATTTTTGTTTAATTGAAAGTTTTATTTTATTTTTTTGTAGAGATGAGGCCTCACTATGTTGCCCAGGCTGCTCTCAAACTCCTGGGCTCCTGCAGTCTTCCTGCCTCGGCCTCCCAAAGTGCTGGGATTCCAGGTGTGATTCACGGCGTCTGGCACCGAACCCTATCTCAGACCCCATGTGCCTATGAGACTCAGAAATCTCTGTGGTTGAGGCTGTGCAGACTGGCCACGCCCATCAAGGAGCAGTCTTCAGTCTTCCTTCCCTGGGTGGAGATGCCTCACACTCTTCTGATTGACTTGCACCTTCTGGTCAGCTAATTCTCTTTTTAAACTTTTTTCTTTCCTTTTCTTTTTTTATTTTGGAGATGAGGTCTAGCCAAGTTGCCCAAGCTGATTGAACTCCTGGACTCAAGCAATCCTCCTGCCTCTGCCTCCCAAAGTGGTGGGATTCCATATGTGAGCCACCGTGCCTGGCCTCTGTTGCTGCCTTCTGATTGACTGCAGTTGGAATTGTCCTTGCCTAGCTCTCTTGAGAGCTGAACTTGTGAAGGGGATATGTGGCTGTGAGGTCTGGATCAGCCTCTGGGGTTTGGCCTCTGAGCTTGTTCTCCTGGAATTTGGTTGTGTTTCCCCAGGCCTGGGTGCTGATTACAGAGGGACGGAGGCACTGGGCTCTCCTGAGTGTTGATGCCTTTATTTATGTATTTATCTTTTTATTTCTGAGTCATAGTCTCACTCTGTCACCCAGACTGGAAGGCTAGAGTGCAGTGGTATGCTCGTGGCCACCGCAGCCTCGACCTACTGGGGTCAGCCTTCCAAGTAGCTGGAACCATAGGCGCTCACCATCACGCCCTACTAATTTTTTGATTTATTGTAGGGATGAGGCCTTGCCAAGTTGCCCAGACTGGTCTCGAACCCCTGGGCTCAGGCAGTCCTCTCACCTCAACTTTCCAGAGTGCTGGGATTATAGGCATGAGCCACCGTGGTGTGAAGGGTTGGCATTGGTGGCTCACTCCCTGGTCCTCAAGCCAACATGGCTGTTGCTGTCTCCATCCCTAACCAGGCCTGGATGGTGTCACAGAGAAGGATGATGGGTGGAGGGGAAGGCTATAGGAGGAGGCAGTGAGTGCCTGGAGATGAGGGGTGGGATGGAGCTGGGCACATTTGAGGGCTCCAGTGAATCTCTTGGAGTGTGCCTCTTAAGGCAGGTTGGCGATCTAGTGGGCAGGACCTTGTGGGCAGGCCACACAAGGGTGTGGTCGTCATCCCCTGCACTTGGATGAGACTTTTTTTGGGTCAGGATCTCACTCTTACCCAGGCTGGAATGCCGTGGTACAATCACAGCTCACTGCAGTCTTGAACTCCTGAACTCAGGCAGTCCTTCTGCCTCAGCCTCTCAAAATAACTGGGACTACAGGCATGTTCTACAAAGCCCGGCTAATTTGTTAATTGTTTGTAGAGATGATGTCTCACTATGTTGCCCAGACTGGTCTCGAACTCCTGAGCTCCAGCAGTCCTCCAGCCTTAGCCTCCCAAAGTGCTGGGATCATAGGTGTGAGCCACTGCACCTGGTGGAACTCGGGTTTTATTCAGGGGAAGCCATGGTCAGGTGAATCGAAGGACCCGACAGGAGAGGGAACCGTCAGCCTCAACCTGAGCTTTCTAGAGTTGGGGCGCCTATTGCCTCACAAGGAGTCTACTTTTTCCTTTTTATGGTCAAGTAAAACACAGACGCAGACAGTCCCTTGAAGCATGCCTCTAGTGACAAGCAAGTTGTGGTAAGGCAGACAGCCCTGTCATGACCGCCTAGGTCACCACCCCAGAAGCCTTTTCATGAGTCTGTCCTGGTCCTCTCCTTGCAGCCCCACGCTGGGACCTTGGTGTCCTTCCCACCCAGGGATGTGCCCTACATGCTGTGGCTTAGCCTTGCCCTTTCTCAGCACTCTGTTCTTCATCCTCTTCCAGTCTGTACCCTTTTCCTTGCACTGTGAAAGGCCGAGGTACGTGGGGCCATGGGCGTGTGGGTATCCTGGTGCCATTCACTTGCTCCTTTGCTGTCTGGCAGCGGAGTCCAGAGGCCAGGCCAGAGGGGCTGACCCTTGGCCAGACTCAGGCAGTGACTGCTCTTCCACACAGACTCGCATGCATCTCTCTCTCTCTCTGTCATTCATTTTGGGTTGCAAAATGGCAGTCTTCTAACTGTGTGATTTTCCCGTTTCCTTGCCGCAGTGCTTTCCTCCATGTGTTGTCTGACCGCAAGGGGCAGGGTTCATGTAGGAGAGGCAGGTGGTGCCTTGGTTCTTTCCCTTTATTTGCCAGTTTTCAAGATGCATCGTTCCTTAATGTGCTCTAATGGTGACTGATTAAGTTGTTTTTGTAAAATGTAGTTGTAAACGCCTGAATGGAAACGCTTTAGTCTGTTTGCCCAACTGCAGTTATCCTGCTTGGAGCTTGAGCTGTTGTGTTGGCCCCCAGGGAGTTTCCTCATTTGTCTCCTGAGTCTCATTGCCTGGCCCTGGGGTCTGGGGTCTTTGACAGTGTCCTGCTCTCAGTTAGACAGTGTGTCTAGGCTCGTAGCCACCCTTCCCTCAAGAGGAAAGCTGCCAAGTGGTACAGAGCCTCATTGTGTCATGTCCGTGGAGAGAAGGTAGAGAGAACAGGCATCGGCCAGGCCTGAAGACAGGTGGGCCCTGAGCAGGGCTGGAAAGGCCTGGCCCCAGATCCCACACAGCTGAGGCTGAACTTAGGCAGGGGATGGGAGGTCCAGGAGAGCAGGTGTACAGCCAGGGCCTCTGAGCACACATGCTCGCCTGAGCCCTGCAAGCAGCGACTTCTCCATGAAGCCTGGCTTCTCTCATGGGTCCCTCTGTGGGCACCAGGATGCCCACCACCTCCAAGACGTTGTAGTTTCCAGACCTCTTGGGTGGGCAGACTGGGAAGAGTGCCCTGAGGTCACTGTGGTTCCAGCCCAGGCTCAGGGCTGCCCAGGGTTCCCACTCAGCCTCTTGGCCACTGTTGTGTGTCTCCTTACTTCCACGCCAGGACTCTCCAGGATGCAGGGGGGATACAGTTAGACTCAGCTGTCTCTCGTGAACTTTCTCCCAGGAGGCCCCGCTGCAATCTCAGGTACAATAACATCAGTGTGGACATGAGGATGGCGCACCCTGTCTCACCTCGCTGCCTGCCCATCGGAGTTGTCCCCACACAAAGCCATTCCTGCAACTCGCTCCCCCTGCCCCTCACATCCATGTTGAAAACTCACGGTGACTCCTCACAGCCATGTTTCTGGTGACTCTGGATGTCTGATGCTCATGGAGTCCCAGAAAGGGCTTCTGGGAGCTTCTTGGGGTTCTGCGTGTCAGTTTTTCTGTGGCATTGATCCGTAAAGCTTAAGTACACTGTGTATAAAATCCCGGCCTTACATATATCCTTGCGTGTCTTAGTATAGCACACTCTTCTGATGTGAAGCAGTGCCAGTGCCTGTCTGTTCTCTGATTTTTTTTTTTTTTTTTTGAGTCGGAGTCTCACTCTGTCACCCAGGCTGGAGTGCAGTGGCACACTCACAGCCATAGCAGCCTCGACCTGCTGGGCTGCAGCAATCCTTCCACCTCAGCCTTCCAAGTAGCTGGAGCAACAGGCACGTGCTCCCACACCCAGCTAATTTTTTTGATTTTTATTGTAGAGACAAGGTCTTGCCACGTTGCACAGGCTAGTCTCGAACCTGTGGGCTCAGGCAATCCACTTGCCTCAGCCTCCCAAAGTGCTGGAATTTCAGGTAGAGCCACCGAGCTTGGCCTGATTTTTGATTTATTGTAGTGATGAGGTCTCGCCAAGTTGCCCAGGCTCGAACCTGTGGATTCAGGCAGTTCTCTCGCCTCAGCCTCCCAAAATGCTGCAATGACAGGCCCCGATGACGATTTTTATGTGCAGTTAGTTTTCCTGAACTGTCCGGGGAAGCGTGGTCTGGACAGCTTTCTAATGCTGACAGAGCTTCTTCCTCAGTGTCCTCACATGCACCCGTTGGAGGCTCTGGCTCTATGTGCCTGCCTTCCTGGACCTCCGCATCCCCTGCCTCTGCCCGGTTTCTGCTCAGTGGGGTCTGGGGACCCGGCCACTCCAGCCCTGTCATCCTTGCATCGCCCTGTGACTGCCTGGATCTGCTTGGAGCTCACCTGCCTCTGGTTCTGGCCGAGACCCTCTTCCTCTACTTCTTTCTCACAGACGTGAGGCCGTGAGCAACCACCAGGCTCCTGAGGCTTCCCCTCACAAGACTGCCACTCAGATGCTACAGGGAAGAGCAGTCTGCTCCTGGGTTCCCACCCGGGCCTGGCCCCCGAGGGTGTGCTTGTCCCCACACTCTGCACGTCTCCTGGGGAGTCCTCCCTGCCCCATGTGAGCAGGTGCATATGTGTATGCATGTGCACCTCTGTGGAGCGTGGTGGAACTTGTCTTGCTTCTCCTGTGATCACTTCTGTAGCTCTGAAGTGTGTGCCTTCGGGTGTGTTTTGTGATTTGTGTCAGATGAATTCTGTACAGTCCACTTATGAAGGCTGGTTTTGCTCACTGACTATTCTTTTTTCTGATGCTGCTAGTGTTTGTGCTGCTTCTGCATTTGCTCTGCTCCCCATGGGCCCCAACTACCCACATTCCTCCCTCACAATGATTTCCTCCTGGTGTTTGGCAGGTGAACCAGGGGGCACACACCAGGGAGAGAACGTAGCACAGATTTGTGTTTACCTTTGTGAGAAGCACACGTACACACAGACACACTGGCATAGACACACACACGGGCGTGCACACACTGACTCAGCACTTACTGGTATGGCGCACACATAGGCACACACACCAGCACAGCATATGCACTGACACGGCATGGGCACAGGCACACACACACACACACACACACACACACACACACATACAGACACACGCAGACACAGGTGAACACACACCAGCCAGTGTATGCACAGGCACACACCCTGGCACGCAAGCCTCTGTGCCAAGTCCCCCCTTCACTCTCACTCTCCGTGCACTACATGGAGCTGCCTATAGGCTCTGTGTGCCAGAAGCTCCCAGCATGTTGCTTTTCTGTTCTTTTCAGCCAGGTCCACAAATCCTACTTCATTAAAGGTACTACTTTCTAAGAGGAATTTCAGAACACACTTTTTTTTTTTTGGAGTTGGAGTCTCACTCCATCACCCAGGCTGGAGTGCAGGGGCATGCTCACAGCCATTGCAGCTTTGACCTGGTGGGTTCAGGTGCTCCTTCCGCTTCAGCCTTCCAAGTAGCTGGAACCACAGGCACATGCCACCACACTTGGCTAATTTTTTGATTTATTGTAGAGACAAAGTCTCGCCAAGTTTCGCAGGCTGGTCTTGAACCCCTGGGCTCAGACAGTCCTCTCACCTTCGTCTCCCAAAGTGCTAGGATTACAGACGTGAGCCACCGCACCTGGCCAAACGTTTGTTCTTATCCTGCCACCAGGGTCGTCAGGCTGCCAGCGTCTGCCAGCCTCCTTCCCAGGCCCTGTGCCAGCAGCTCTGCTTCCTCGAGGTGCAGCCGAGGTGCTGGGGACCTGCCCAAGGTCACTGCTACGAGTGGCTTTTGAGAACTCGTCAGGGCTAGGAGGAGGCTGTACCTGGAGTGGGAAGTCTGGCTGTCTCTCTGTCTTTCTTGTTAAAGGTTCCTGGGGGGCGGCACCTGTCCCCAACACCTGGAGCTGTGACTGGGGAGGGGGCCGCCACACAGGCACTCGCTTTTCCCATCTTGGTCACATGTTCTTCTGGAATTTTCTGGGGGTAGGATTGGCTCAGAGGAGTAATATTTCTTTAACTCAGCAGATATTAAGCCTCATTTCTTAGCACATATGTAGTAAAGATGAGTGGTAATCTGGGCGTGTCCTCGAGGAGGGGGTTGTCTTCTGGGGAAGGATGGATCAGCTTCAGAAGTGGTGGCGGTGGAGACAACCCTGTGAGGCTGAGGAGGGCAGGGTGGAGCTGGAGTCCTGGGGTGCCCGTGGGGCCTGACATGGCTGCTGGTTTTGTGTGGGCAGGCAGCTGCTGAGGCGTCCACTTCCCCTGTGCTGTGCATACTTGACTCTGGGAGGGTCACTCACAGTTGGCTTCACTGGTGCTTTAGAGAGCCACTTGAACTTGCGTGAACTCACTTTGGCACGCAGCTCACCGTATCCTGTGTGGTGAATAATTATACTTCTGTGGTATTTGGTGAAGACGTGTGGCCCTAGTGGCATTCCCTGTGCTCTCCAGGCCTTGTCCCACTCCTGACAGCAGGGCTGCCTTCAGTTCGAGGGGGGCCTTATTAGGGAAATGGTGTTTCTTTAGAAATCAGATAAAATGAGAATGCATTTGTTCTTTTTTTAGGCATAAGTAAAGACACAGAAATGAAGAGGATAAACAAGGAACTGGCAAACATTAGATAAAAATTTAAAGGCAAGTGTGTTTAACTTTTTCTGTGAGATGTTCTGTTGTGCATTTTATATAGCAAGGACCTAATCTTTTAATACTGTCTTTTCCCCCTAAACCAACACTAAGTTCCCAGTTGGTACCATCACTGTTATAGCTCTGTTGGAGTTGCAACACGTTTAGAATGGAGCCCATTGGCTGCCCCTGAACTGTCTGAGCAGTGTGTGTGGAGTCGACTAGCTTCCATGGCCCTCCTGACTTTGGCTGTGGTTCCTGGCAGCCCTCCCCCAGCCCCCAGTGTGCAACCATTGCTGTCTGCAGGCCAGAGTTGTTGTTTCAGCTGTCAGACTGGGATATCTTTCCTGGTAAGGTGGGGTCTCCCCAGGGGCAGGGTTAGGACCAGACCTTGGTGGGACAGGAACCCTCACCCCTCCTTTTTGTGGGCACAGATGTGTGCACCCTGCCCCCTCCATGTCGAATCCTGTGTGTCCATGGCCACGTGGACAGTCCTGTCTGTGAGAGACAGACCCCTGTCCCAGGACATGCCTCTTGTATGGTCTTTCACCCACAGGCTGCTCGCAGACAGAAGTCAGTGTGTGGCACCTCCTGACCATAGGCATAGCTGTGTTCCCATCCCTAAGACACAATGGTGTTGGACTCAGAGACGAGAGGGCAGCCTTAGAAGCTGAGTGACTGGGGGGTTGGGCTGTTAGGAAGGATGGGTCATGAGACCAGCAAGGCTCCTGATGGTTTCCAGTGTGGCACTTAGCTTTGTGACAAGGAGAGCCTGTGGTACCAATTCTTAAAGAGATTGGATTTTTATATTTAATTAAGGAGAGGAATATAAAATATCTAAAACTTTGTCCTCAGAGTTTAAAAGTGGCTTCATAGCTGTGGGGAAAGATGAGATTTGAAAGTTAATTTGCAGCCAGGCATGGTGGCTCACACCTGTAATCCCAGCACTTTGGGAGGTAGAGGCTAGAGTATTGCCTGAGTTCAGGGGTTTGAGACCAGCCTGGGCAACATGGTGAGACCTTGTCTGTATAATAAATTTAAAAAAAAATTATCCGGGCATGGTGGCACATGCCTGTGGTTCCAGCTATTTGGAAGGCTGAGGCTGAAGGATCGCCAGAGCCCGGCAGGTCAAGGCTGTGGGGGACATGAGCGTACCACTGCTCTCCAGCCTGGGCAGCAGAGTGAGACTCTGACTCAAAAAAAATAAAAGAAAATTTGCATTAATTTACTTTGAATATTTTTTGCTTCTTTTTTATTTTTATTTTGTGTTTCTTTAGCTTTACATAAATAGTAAACTAGAACCAAGTGTTTAAAGTTATTAAGACTTTGACCCTAAAAATTCATGTGACTGGAGAATGTTTTTCTTGTATGTGAGAGATTTAGGAATAAAGTTAACACATAAATATCCTCGCTCCTCTCTGCACTCAAAAGTTAGGACAGGCCTTGTGCGCTTGCTCTTGCCTGTCATCCCAGCACTTTGGGAGGCAGAGGCAAGAGGATCACCTGAGCCCAAGGGTTCGAGACCAGCCTGGGCAACTTGGTGAGCCTTTGTCTGTACAATTTTTTTTTTAATTAGCCAGGTGTGATGATACCTGTAGTTCTAGCCACTTGGGAGACTGAGGCGGAAGGACTGCAGGTCGAGGGTGTGGTGGCCATCACCTGGCTATAGCACTCCAGCCTGGGTGACAGAGTGAGACTCAGACTCAAAAAAAGAAAAGAAAGGAAATCAGAACTGCTCAGGCTGGACTAAAGCTAGGTGACATCATCTCCAAGTTAATTTTGTATTTGATCTTTTAAAATAGAGAATCATTTCATCATTGCTTTTCACAGCCACCCCAGCATCGACCTGTTGGGCTCCGGCAATCCTTCCTCCTCAGCCTTCCAAGTAGCTGGAACTACAGGCATGCGCTACCATGCCCAGATAATTTTTATTTTATTTTATTTATTTATTTATTTATTTATTTTGAGTTGGAGTCTCACTCTATCGCCCAGACTGAAGTGCAGTGGCCGCTCCTGGCCACCGCAGCCTCTACCTGCTGGGCTCTGGCGATCCTTCCGCCTCAGCCTTCCAAGTAGCTGGAAATACAGGCGCGCGCTACCATGCCCGGTTAATTTTTGATTTATTGTAGAGATGAGGTCTCACCAAGTTGCCCAGGCGGATCTCGAACCCGCAGGCTCAGGCAATCCACTCATCTCAGCCTCCCAAGGCATGGGATTATAGGCTGAGCCACCGAGCCCGGCTATTTTTATTTATTATAGAGACGATGTCTCGCCAAGTTGTTTGGGCTGGTCTCGAACCTGCAGGCTCAGGCAATCCACTTGCCTTGGCCTCCCAAAGTGCTAGGATGACAGGCTGAGCTACCAAGCCTGGCCCAAGAATATTTTTATTAGTGATTTTAACACTTTTAGTTGTGATGAAATACACATAACAGTTACCATTTTAAGCACCTCGAGGGCAGCTCAGTATTAAGTTCACTGACATCCTTGTGCAGCCATCGTCACTGTCCATCTCCAGAGCTCCTCCTCTTGTAGGACTGAAGCAGCCCTGAAGCAATC
>NW_007231059.1:674929-676780 GCF_000164805.1 Carlito syrichta | reverse complement strand
CTGTAACCAAAATCCCCGAACCCAGACGAGCTACTTGTGAACAGCCATAAGAGCATACTCATCTATGTCGCAAAATAGTGAGAAGATTCACAAGTAGTGGTGAAAAGCCTACCGAGTTTGGTGATAGCTGGTTGTCCAAAATAGGATATAAGTTCAACTTTAAATTTACCTACAGAATAAATAATCCCCATGTAAATTTAAATGTTACTCTAAAGAGGGACAGCTCTTAGAAATAGGAAACAACCTTACTTAGAGAGTAATTAAAATCTTTTCCATAGTTGGCCTAAAAGCAGCCACCCATTAAGAAAGCGTCCAAGCTCAACTTACCAGAAATGCCTTAATCTCAAAAACCAAATGCAACTCCTACAACTACACTGGATCAATCTATAAATAATAGAAGCAATACTGCTAATATAAGTAACAAGAAATTATTCTCCTCGCATAAGCTTATATCAGACCGGATAATCCACTGATAGTTAACAACCCAATATAAACAATTATAAATATACAATTTATTATACCCATTGTTAACCCAACACAGGTATGCGACCCATTCAAAGGAAAGATTAAAAGAAGTAAAAGGAACTCGGCAAAACTTTTAACCCCGCCTGTTTACCAAAAACATCAGCTCTAGCATAACTAATATTAGAGGCACTGCCTGCCCAGTGATATATTTATTAAACGGCCACGGTATCCTGACCGTGCAAAGGTAGCATAGCACTTGTTCTCTAAATAAGGACTAGTATGAATGGCCACACGAGGGTTTTACTGTCTCCTACTTCCAATCAGTGAAATTTACATCTCCGTGAAGAGGCGGGGATATTTCAATAAGACGAGAAGACCCTATGGAGCTTCAATTTAACTACTCAACCAGTACTAAAATAACCTAATAGGATTAACACTAAGCTGAACATGAGCCGTAAATTTCGGTTGGGGTGACCTCGGAGCACAAAAAACCCTCCGAATGATAATACCCAAGACCTTACCAGTCTAAGTAAAAATCATTTATTGATCCAAACTTATTTTGAACAACGGAATAAGTTACCCTAGGGATAACAGCGCAATCCTATTACAGAGTCCATATCGACAATAGGGTTTACGACCTTGATGTTGGATCAGGATATCCTAATGGTGCAACCGCTATTAATGTTTCGTTTGTTCAACGATTAAAATCCTACGTGATCTGAGTTCAGACAGGAGCAATCCAGGTCGGTTTCTATCTATTTATTATCTCTCCCAGTACAAAGGACAAGAAAGATGGGACCTACCTCTACTTGAAGCATCCCCTATTTAATAGATGAAATAATCTTAATCTAATAAATTAATAAATAATCCTACCCAAGAACAGGGTTCGTTGAGATGGCAGAGCCCGGTAATTGCATAAAACTTAAAACTTTATTATCAGAGGTTCAACTCCTCTTCTTAACAACATGTTTCTAATTAACCTACTAATCCTAATTATTCCAGTTCTCCTAGCCATACCATTCCTAACATTAGCAGAACGCAAAGTACTAGGATATATGCAACTCCGAAAAGGCCCTAACATCATGGGGCCCTATGGTCTCCTCTAACCCTTTGCAGATGCCATAAAATTTTTTATCAAAGAACCCCTCCACCCACTTACATCAACATCTCTACTCTACATCATTGCACCAACTCTTGCTCTATCCCTAGTTCTCATTATATGAATTCCCATACCCATACCACACCCTCTCCTCAACATAAACCTAAGCGTCCTATTTATTCTAGCAACATCCAGTCTAGCCGTATACTCTATTCTCTGATCAGGCTGAGCATCAAACTCTAAATACGCACTAATTGGTGCACTCCGAGCAGTAGCCCAAACAATCT
>NW_007231059.1:640599-674690 GCF_000164805.1 Carlito syrichta | reverse complement strand
CAAAAACACTTATCCTCACCTCACTTTTTCTATGAGTCCGAGCCTCATATCCGCGATTTCGATACGATCAACTAATACACCTTCTATGAAAAAACTTCAAAGATATTCCTCATTTCTGTTATTGTTTTGTTATCTCTAACATTTCTTTTTGGTTGTTTCTTAAAATTTTAAACTTTCTATTACATTGCCCATCTGTTTTTACATGTTGCCTACTTTGTCCATTAGAATTCTTAGCATCTAAAGTACAGTTGTTTTAAATTTCTAGTCTAATAATTCCAAATCTCTGCGTCGTCCTTGATATTTTTCCCTTTCTCTTCAAACTAGGTTTCCCCCCTTATGTCTTTTTAATTATATATATGTTTTTTACTCATAGTCAGACATTCTGTACTGGGTAAAATGAGGTGCAGTAAATAAGACTTTAGTAATGTGTTGATAAGGTATGAGAGGAAGGGAAAAAAATCCATAGTCCTATAATAAGGATTCAATCTTTTAATGAGCCTGTAGCTTGGATTGTAAGCTTCTCATATGATTTTTTGGCTTTTTTTTTTTTTTCACTTTTGATGAACTAAGATCTCTAGAGTGGACTAGAGTGGGGTAGGCTAGTTAGTCTCTGATAGCACTGCATTATGTTAGGCTCTGGCTAAATAATTCCTTCTGAGGACAGATCTTGTTAAGAAGAAGATGTTCTGGCATATTTAGAAAAAGGTTCATTACTATTCTTCCTACCAGAAGCACAAGGAGACATTTTTAATATATATTTACAGTGAGAACCTAGTTGAACTCCTAGAGGTTAAACTTACAAATTATTCAGGGCCCCCAATGACTGGATCCCCTTGGAGCTTTTACCTTTCAAACTTTTCCATGTTGAGCCTCTTGCAATTCATCAGTTATGTTCATGTTTTCTTACCTTGGCACTGGTTCCTACAGAGATTTGTGTCAAAATTTTCTGCTCCAGCAAACCCTGATTCCCTGCATTTGCCTACTAGCCTATCCAATCTGGGACGACACGACAGTGTTTGCCTTGTAACTCCACTTCTCTGATGGATCTAAAAAGGACTGTATATATTTTAGTTTGTTCAGGTTTTTACTCGTCATTAGGACTTAGTGGTAACTTTCAGTTTCTTATTTGCTAAACCAGAAGTCTATGTAATTTTTCAGAGTTCAGTATGTTGAATATTCTCTGTGTTTAACATTCAAAATATATTACAAAAAATGAACATGTGTAATAATTTGCTTGTACATGAGAAGAAGAAGTATTTGTGTCAGTTTAATTTCTTTTTCCAGTTTTTAGGTCAACATATATAGTACAGGCTTTAAAATTGATTGACTAAATATATGTTTTTCAAGATTCATTTAAAAACTTTAAAGTGCAAATGAAAGCAGATAATAATGAGAATATGTATGTCATTTTAAATGTAATTTTTTTTTTTTTTGAGTTGGAGTCTCAATCTGTGGCCCAGGCGGGAGTGCAGTGGCACAATCATGGCAATCCCCATGTCGACCTGCTGGGCTCCCACGATCTTTCCACCTTGGCCTTCCAAGTAGACAGAACCACAGGCGTGCGCTACCACACCTGGCTAATTTTTTTTTTTTAATTTATTGTGGAGATGAGATTTCGCCAAGTTGCCTGGGCTGATCTCAAACCCCCGGGCTCAGGCAATCCATTCGCCTCAGCCTCCCAAAGTGGTGGGATTACAGGCTGAGCCACCGAGCCCAGCCTAAAATTCTTAAAATTGTTTAATACAAACTTTGTATTTTGCCGTTGCAAAAACAGATGTTTACATAGCAGTATTTCTTCACCTCAACATAAGTATATGGTCATACATTTTTCCTGATGACAGTTTCATTGAATTCTCAAATGGGTCCATCATTCATAAAGTTTAAAAGTAATGCCATGGAGTTTAAGTGTCTTTCTGCCTGTCACAAGACTGCTAATGGAAGAACAAAGAATAACTCTTAAACTCTCAGAAACAGTCTCTTAGTCCTTACTCCTTTGACCCTACATAAAGCTCTCCTAAGAAACTGGATACTATACACAAGTTTAATCCTTTCTCTACTTTGCACCAACATCATTTGTTGCTAGCCTCTTTTATAGAACTTATTTTACATAATGACTTTTAATATGTACATCCTAAAAAACAAGCAAACAAACAAAAAAAAACCCTAGACTTTTAATAATGTATTTGGTACCATGTGTGGATATATTAGGGACTCAAATGAATGAATGAATACAGATGAAACAAGGACTGCACTTAAGTAAAATGGGACAACACTTTTAAGATGTCTAAAACTTAAGGATTCTAAAGAGAGAAACACAGTCAAAACAACCATATTAAGTGAACTGGATTGTCCAAGAAGGAGATACTCAAAGGTTAATAGTGCAATAGTTTGTCGGAATCATAACATCTGTGAAAGGAAAAGCAGAAAACAGATGGAATGATCAAGTCATGATGGTGACCTGATGCAATCTCTGTTCATAGGGCTTGAGAAGCCTTCAAACCCTGAAGCAGATCTGATTAAGTTTCTTCTGATCCGCTGCATTTGGATAAAATGTCCTTTCTTATTTATTTAATTTTTATTTTGAGTTGGAGTCTCACTCTGGCACCCAGACTGGAGTGCAGTGGCTGCTCCCAGCCACCGCAGCCTCGACCTACTGGGCTCCAGCAATCCTTCCGCCTCAGCCTACCAAGTAGCTGGAACTACAGGCACGTGCTACCATGCCCAGCTCACTTTTGATTTATTGTAGAGATGAGGTCTCACCAAGTTGCCCAGGCGGGTCTCGGACCCTCGGGTTCAGGCAATCCACTCACCTCAGCCTCCCAAAGGCACGGGATTACAGGCTGAGCCACCGAGCCTGGCTTTCTTAGAGGGTAAACTAAGCAGAATATGTAATAGCATAGTGTATTCTATAAAAATATCCTTTGAAGTTATACTACCAACTTTAAAAAAAAAATATTGATTGCCACGGTTATTAATAATCCAAAATAACACTGCAACTCTTCTTATCACACAAGTAAAGTGATAGTGAAAAATTTAAAGATCTTTTGGGTCATTTTTTTCAACAAATCTGTTATCTTTTTGGAGTATATATGTCATCTTGAAAATATTTTTAAATGCTTTCTCTATAATGTACTTACCAAATAATAATCCTGGAAACATAAAAGTAGTTAAACCCCAGCCTGCAACCTGGTTCAGGAAGACATCAGAGACTCAGTAGGATAATGATAATTTGGTATCAGATCTTCCAGTTATAAAAGAGTGGAACATAACTGCTCGCAGAACACAAGAAAAACAAAAATAATCTACTATCATTTAGTTTTATCTCTCAATTTTTTGACCAACACAACCTACTCTCCTTCAATTATTATCTGAAATAATAGAAACGGAAGTTTCTTTTGTTTTTGTAATCTCAACAATCTTTACAACAAAAATTTATTAAATCTATCCACACAAAATCAACAACAAAAAACAGATCACAGGGTTTCAATTATTTTTCATTATTAGCTCAGTCAATGATTGACATTGAACCATAAGGTAGTCAATTATCATTCACTGAATTTATTCTTTATGTTTTAGTCTACATTAAAATTGTTGTGTAATTGATCCATCAGTAACTCAGATTTTAAAAAGATACACTAAATAAACAAAACATATATTTTGACATCTTTAGATTATTTCTGCATCAAACTATATCCTGTTAAAGAGCTATCTTTATCCCATTCTTCCAGAACCATGTAGGAGGAGATATCATTTACTGCTTGTCACCTTCAAATAGTCCAGAGAGTCTCTACATTTACTCAACAAAATTTTATTGAGCCTTTCAGATATACTGGCTCTTGTAGAAGGTGCTGGACATATAATGTTGAGCAAAAATAAGCATAGTTCATGCCCCCGGAGCTTTTCATATATCGGGCATGATATGTACTTTTCAAGCAATCAATCATATTAATATACATTTGCAAAAATGACAAATAGCAGTATGAGAGTGACACAAACAAAAAGGTATGCTGGGCTATGAGAAATTAACATATTTATGCATGCAGGAACATATATGGGGAGCATCTTTATGTGACACTGTGCTATGAAAAATCAAAATATTTGAGAGAGAGAAAGGATTTTTATGTGAAACTGTTAATTACTGGGAATCAGCAAGTAACAAAAGATATACATTCTCTAAACTTATAGTGCTTTTATACTAGTAGTAGAAAGACAATTTTTTTCTAATGTAGTTGAATTTTTTTAATGTTATTTTAAAGAGGTGAGGTACAATTCAGTATTAGGAATACAAGTGGTCATTGTATAAGCAAAGTTTGGGCCTCCCTTTGGTCCCCTCTTTGCCAAGACTTAGTTCAAGTACCTTTATTGATGTTGTGTCCCTTCCACTACCACCTGAAAGACAATTTTTTAAAAAATAAGTAAGCATATATGACAGAGATGCTGGTGAATGTTCTGGGGGAAAATAAATCAGGGTAGACTGGCTAAAGAATTAAGGTTGTCAGAGAATTTTCTTAAAGATGGACTCTTGTGCTCCATGACACCCCCAATTTTATTTCTATAGTTCAGACCCACAAATCCTTAAAAACAATTCATTTCCAACAGATTCTGCTAATACATACTTTGGTTTGCCCTTTGAAAACTGTACTTGGTTTCATTTATTTTTCTTTTTTACAATAACTATAACTTCAAAAACTCCTTTTGGTTTCAGTATTTTTAAATATTTTTGATACAGCTTCTATTTAGAGTTTGAGACCTAATGTAAACAAGTTTTCAAAGTATCTTTATTTTCTAAACAAATTTATTATAATAGGATAAAAGCAGAGTTGACGAAACAACAAAACTCACACATTCCATAGCTAAAGAAGATAAAATTTATTTTCTTTTCATGTAATAATATCTAATGAGTAGATTGTTTCTGGTCAGGCCAGAGGATTGTTCTGTCCCTTAAAAGACATTGCAGCCAAGGCTGACCATCCTCATTTACTCTGGCATGAGGAAATGGCAAAGTGTAAAATGGAGGAAAATGTATTTTAAACAGTAAAATGGGGTTTTCTCTCATAGTACACCAATGAGAACCTCATGGCCACTTATCACCTCAAGTAAGCTTATGTTCTTATTCAAAAAAGGAGAATAGATTTAGTTGGACAAATTATGTTCTACCATAATGAGAAATTTAAATGTTAGTTTTTCAGTGTTCTAGTAAGAAGAGGATGGCCATAGAATTTGAGAGCTAAAAGACTAAAATTAAGTATTTGATATGGTCACTCTGAGAATAGCAAAAATTGTATAATTATGAAAAGAATTATAAACTTAACATCAATTATAGTGATTATATATATAGACACTGTGGGAGTTCGGGAAGTAAGACTTAAAATGGTATAAATTAGTAGGTTAAAATTATGAGAGCCATGCTACAGCCTCCAGTGGTTCTCAAACACTCTGGTTGCAAGAACTTCATACACTCTTAAAAATTATTGAGAATCTTCTGTAGTCTTTATCTGTTTATACCTATTGACCTTTACCACATTTGGATGTAAAATTTATAATTAAAATATATTTATTATCTAGAAGTAGCAATAATCGGTTCATTCTTTGTTAGCACACTTTCTGGAAGAAAAACTGCTTTACCAAAAGAAGTGAGAAAAGTGGCATTATTTTTAATTTTTACAAATCTCTTTTGGTATGACTAAACAGAAGATGATTGTATTCTCATATCTGCCTGCATTTAATTTCTTAGAATATCATATATTATATGCCTTCTCATAAATTCTACCGCACATTTGTAAAATAATAAAAGTGAGCAAAGTAAATCCTATCTTTGTATTATTATGGAAAAATTTTCCCTGGTGTCTCATCCTGCTTCCCAAAAGAAAATGAATAGGGTCTTGGGGCCATATATTAAGAAACACCATGAGATACAACCTTATACAGTCAAAATGGCCATTACCGGAACACCAAAAATAAACAAAAAAGATGCTGGGGCAGATGTGGAGAAAAGGGAACATATAAACACTGCTGGTAGGAGTGTAAATTAGTACAACCTCTATGGAAAGCAGTATGGAGATTATTCAAAGAACTAAAAGTAGATTTACCAGTTGATCCAGTAAACCCACTACTAGGTATCTAACCTAAGGAACAGAAGTCTTTGTAGAAAAAAGACACGGGCACCCGCATGTTCATTGCAGCACATTTCACAACATAAATGCCCATCAACCAATCAGTGGGTAATGAAAATGTAGTATATATACACCGTGGAATACTACACAGCCATTAAAAAAAAAAATCATATCTTTTGCAGGAACATGGATGGAGCTAGAGATCGTTATCCTAAGTAAACTTGACTCAGAAACAGATAACTGAACACCGTATGTTCTCATTCATATGTGAGAGCTAACTATTCACAGAGATGGAAATAATAGACACTGAGAACATCAATATGTGGGAAGGGAGAAAGGGGATTAGGGTTCAGAAACTCCCTACCGGGCAAAATATTCACTGTCTAGGGAATAGGCCATCAGCAACCCAATCCCCACCACTACACAATATGTCTATGTAGTGAATATGCATGTGTACCTCCTGAACCCAAATAAAATAAAGATAAGAATGATGATGGAAGTGGGGACGACTGTCTTAGCCCAAAGCTACTGTTATCTGAGTGCTGGATGACTAGGAAAATTGCAAAACTGGTTTTCATTCCTCCACTCTTGTCTTACCATAGTCCATTCCACATTGAAGAGTCAGGTAAATAGTTTTAAAAATACGTGTTCAATAACATCACTTTCTTTCTTAAGCCCCTTTTGTGGTCTCCCATTTCTCTTATGGTACAGACCACAATAGTTACTTGACTCTGTTTCATAAGCCAGAAACAAGCAACAATTTATTCCCAAGATTGTAGCAGTATGATAAGTTAGAATATTATATGAGCTTTTGATCAGATAGGCCTTTAATATCTAGTTAAATATAATTATAGATATTCTGTTTGTATTTTTCAATTTTAATATTGGTACTTCCAAAATGAATCCCTCCAATACTCAAGGCATGAAAATATTAATTTATATTTTAATATAAATCCCTTAGTGTTGAATTCAAAAGCAATAATGCCATGTCAAGGAACTAGAAATGGAAATATTGTCCATATTATTTGGCCATAAAGTTGCTTAAAAGAGAAAATCCCTTGTCTTAAGTAAATGTAATTCCATAAAGTTAATTGCATTGGCATTTTTTTAAAGAATAATATTAAAATGATTTCAACTAATTTTAGTGGACATATAATTACTGTTTTATATTTTTAGCTAAAATTTAACATTGTTCTCAAAAATTTTAAAGCATCATCATTAGAAGTATTTTTCTGTGAACAAGTTAGAAATGTTCTTTATACAAATCTATAATAAAAACAATATTTAAACCTACTTACTGGAAATCATGCAACATAAGTTTACTGAAATTCTTTGTTTCATATGAGCAGAATGATCAGCTCATAATAAACTAAATGTCCTAGTGTTTTCTGGCCTGGTGGTTCAGTGATATGAGAAATGCATATTTTGATACTGCTGTAATTAGCATAATTAATTAGTTTTGTGGTAGTGAAAATTTTATTTGTTTTAATTGAATTACAACACATCCTTTGCATTTTTATAGCAGAAAGATCAATATAGTTAACAAATCATTACATTATTTTTCATATAGTAAGTACTGAAGAAATAATACAAGTGACTAGCCACAATTATTGAAGAAAATGTCAGTGATTTAGAAACTGGAGGCTACCCTTCTTAGATCTGTGAATTAGACAATAATGTAAATAATGTAAAAGATTTATAAACAAATATAAAATACTTCATTAAAACTAATAAGTTATCTATTTTAATGTCTATAGGAAGGTTAGTAATGTCCCTGATGCTTAAAATTGTGTTTAGTTTTCTTTATCAGTCAAACAAGAACATTTATCAATTTTATTGACTTTATTAAATTATCAACTTCTGGTTTCACTGATTTTTCAGTATAGTTTTTTTTTTTTTGAGTTCGAGTCTCACTCTGTCACCCAGACTGGAGTGCAGTGGCCGCTCCTGGCCACCGCAGCCTCGACCTGCTGGGCTCGGTGATCCTTCCTCCGCAGCCTTCCAAGTAACCAGAATTACAGGCATGCGCTACCACACCCGGCTGATTTTTTGATTTTTATTGTAGAGAGATGAGGTCTCGCTGCCCAGGCGGGTCTCGAACCCGCGGGCTCAGGCAATCCACTCACCTCAGCCTCCCAAAGGCGCAGGATTACAGGCTGAGCCACTGAGCCCAGCTGTTATTTTGTTTTTTTAATGACTTCTTAATTGTTTCCTTTCTTCTGCTTGCTTTAGGCTAATTGGCTCTTCTTTATTTATAATTTATTAAAATAGAAACTTTAGTCATAAGTTTAAGGTCTTTTTTTTCAGTGTAAGAGTAGAAAGCTATAAAATTTCCCTTCAGTACTGCTTTAATTTCAGCCCGTATATCCAAAAGCCTGATGTTAACTTTCTTCACTCGGTTTAAAATGCAGCATTTTTCAGTTTTTAGTTTTACTTTTGATTTCTTGTTTAAATTTCTTTAGACATAGGGATATGCTATTTATCTATTCCTTATTGAATTAGATTTGACAGTTTGTAGCTTTCAAGGAACTTATTAATTTTATCTGTGTTATCAAATGTATCATCAAGTCAGTTATTATCACTGCATAACAAATTACTTTTAAACTTAACAATTAAAAAAACAACAAACATTATCTCACAGAATTTCTGAAAATCAGAAATCTAGGAGCAGCATAAATGGGTAGTTGTTGTGTCCTTCTTGAGATTACTCTCATGCTGTCAGATGGAGCTGCAATCATCTCAAAGTTCAAAAGAACTAGAGAATCTGCTTCCAAACTCATTCACAGAATTATTAGCAGACCTCAGTTTCTTTTGGCCATTATTCAAAAGCCTCTCTTTTACTATATGGAATTTTCCAAAGGCTGCCTAAGCTTCTTCAACCATGGTTGTTGGTCTCTTCTGAAAGAAAGAGTATGAAATCTTAAAAGACACAAACGCTAGTGTTTTATAATGCAGTGTCAGAAGTGACATATTATCACTTGTGCTGTATACTATTGACCACAGAGATCAACTTTGGGTTGCAATATGTATCTTTAATTTATTATTATATGCTTAGTACCAATATTGCTTCATTTAAATTATTTGAACACTGCATATTCTTCAGCCTGAAGACCTCATTTGAGTGTTTTTTTTAATCATACAGATGTGCTGTGGACAAATTCATCTTTGAATTAGAAGGAAATAAACTTATTAAAGAATATTTTTGCTGCATATTCATTACCAGATTGGCAGCGATTTTTGTTGTTTTTGGTGGTCATTCTTTCAGCACTTTAAAAACTCTATGCTTTTGTTTTCTAACCTCCATTGTTTCTAGGGAGTCATCATTTATATCACTGTCCTTCTCTATGTATTATGACTTTTTTTTCTGGCTGCTTTTAAGTTTTTCTTTTTACCCTAGGTTTATAAAGCTAACTATTCCCTATAATTTTGTTTGTCAGTATCCTACAAAGATTTTACAGACCTTCACAAAAATACATTAATTTTTTTTAACAACATAGAAAACCTGTTCAGTCATCATTTTTTAAAATGTTAATCTAGGCCATTCTTCATTAATTTTTTTGTCTTCACTTTACATTCTGCTTTCAAATCTATTCCATAAATGAACCACTTCAGATATATAGTACTTACATCTTGAATTTATATTTGTTTATTGTTTGTTTATTTAATTTATTTATTTTTGCTGAGCTTTTCTATTTCTTCACTCATTATACTCATCATACTTTAAGAGTTTTAAATATTTTAATACTGTTTTAAAGTCCTTGAGCACTAATATTTTGACACCTAAGTCACTGTACGTTTTGTATCAATTCATCTTTAAAAAAATCTTTTTATGACATATTTTTCTGCCTTTTTACGTATCTCATAATTTTTGTTTTGTGCTGTAAATTTTTAAGCCACAGTATTGAAGCATGATTGACATATGAACAGCTATATATATGAGGTGGAAGACAAAAAACAGAACTATGTTTTTGGAGGAAGGGGCCCTTGTAGGATGGTTGGAATGTGTTCCTGCAGATCCAAGGTCAACCAAAGTTTTTATCTGGAAATTTGAGTTGGTTGCATCATGATTTGTGGAAGAAACATCCAGAATGGTGGCAAACAGGTGACTGGTTCTTCCCCCATGACAACGCACCTACCCACGCTGTACTGAGTGTTCAGCATTTTTTGATTAAAAAATGGCACAGTAGGCCGGGCTTGGTGGCTCAGCCTGTAATCCCAGCGTTTTGGGAGGCCGAGGTGAGTGGATTGCCTGAGCCCGCGGGTTCGAGACCCACCTGGGCAACTTGGCGAGACCTCATGTCTACAATAAATCAAAAAAATTAGCCGGGCGTGGTAGCTGGCGCCTGTAGTTCCAGCGACTTGGAAGGCTGAGGTGGAAGGATCGCCAGAGCCCAGTGGGTCGAGGCTGCAGTGGCCGGGAGCGGCCACTGCACTTCAGTCTGAGCGATGAGTGAGACTCTAACTCAAAAAAGAAAAAAATGGCACAGCCTCTGTGTCCCATCCTCCCTATTCACCAGATCTCTCCCTGAGTAACTTTGTGTGTTTTTTGCTGTTTGTTTGTTTTTTGCTTTTATGTTTTTGTTTGTTTGTTTCCCAAGAAGAAAATAATCCTCAAAGCGAAATGTATTGCTGCCATGGAAGAGTAAACCAAAAACAGCAGAAGCACTAGAAAGGCACCAAAATTGATGAGATCAAAAACTGTTTTGAGCAGTGGAAAAAGGATCTTGACAGGTGCATTGCATGAAACGAATAATATTTTGAAGGTGACTGACATTTAAACATGCAAGAATAAATATAAAATTTTTAACAAATAAATTCCATTTTTGGGAGGCATCCCTCCTTGTATTTACCATATATAACTTGATGAGTTTGAAGATAAGATCCTGCACATTTGCATCATACATTGAATAGAGTTGTATTTATAATTTAATAGTATTGAATTTTGTTCTGGCAGACAGCTCAATTAATGGCAGATCAGTTTGAACCTTTCGGATTTAATTTACTATTTGTTAGAGCTGATGTATTTTTTATGTTCTCTTACTCCTAGGTCATATTATTTACAATCGAATACATTTCTGATTAGATATCCTTTCTGGGCCTCAACAAAGTGACTAAATTTTCTCAGTGAATTAGGCTTACCTTGGTTGAGCCAGAACTCTGTTTCCCAGTCCTGCTTAGTGTGTTCTATCTCTGCTCTTCCCTAAGTGCCACACTAACTACCTCCTGGTAGTCTTTAAGAAAATTCACTTTGCTTATACATTCTGCTCATTTTTTTTCTTTTCTGCCTAATAAGTTCGAATGGCATAAGTCACACAGAATTCTTATTTCTTCCTTCTCTACTGAATGAACTTGTTTTGCCTGCAGTCCACTTTCTTCTAAAGTGTGCCCCAAGCAGAAAGTCAGGAAAAACGTGAGTCTCACATTACATGCTTCTCTTCTGTCAACAATCACAGTCCTTCACTGACTGTTGTTTAACCCATGAAAAGAATTGTGTCCCGTAATGTTCAGCTTTACAATTGTTTATGGTAAGAGCTGGTCCAATATAAGTTAGTTTACTGTGTTCTAAATTGTACTGAATGTATATATTACTTATTGAGTAAATAATTTCATAAAACTTTAGGATTGATGCGTGACAGTAATATAATTTCACTACATATTTGTTGATTGTTTAAACATATCATTCATTGCTAGATATACTCTATTGTTGAAATAGTTATACAAAGATTCTGAAACCATTAATTGAATGGACTTATGGTTTATGAGTTGGCTATTTTCCCTACAGAAACTGCCTTTCTCAAAAGGGTCACATAGTCAAATATAGCAATAAGTTAGGTTGCTATGTAACAACTTCCCTTCAAAAAATATAATCTCCAAACATTCTTTTTTAAAAACCTGCCGAAAGATGAGTGTTAAATTTATAAGCATATTAAAAATTAGCAGTAACAATTATACTGTCCAGTCATTTTAAATTTTCAAAATTTTATTATTTAAGTAAATAATTTTATTTGTGTTCCATTTTTTAAAAAATAGTAAGTTTTCAGTTTAACATTAGAGGAAATAATAATTGTAGTTCAATTAATTATAGGTGGTCTTTTGGTGAATAAAATATAATTTAGTGATTTTATGAGCAATTGATTTAATGATAGTATTTGATATTACTTATTTTTTCTATTTCTTTAGTTAATTCTATTTTATGTAAGTCAACTTTAGACATAATGATTCCCGAGATCAAGGAAAATGTGAAATGGACATTAAATGTGAGACATAATTAATAA
The DNA here is from genome assembly GCF_000164805.1 of Carlito syrichta. Classification (NCBI taxonomy): domain Eukaryota; kingdom Metazoa; phylum Chordata; class Mammalia; order Primates; family Tarsiidae; genus Carlito; species Carlito syrichta. The sequence continues at coordinate 662,302 of NW_007231059.1, read as the reverse complement.
TTAAGGTACACAAGGGGAAACAAGACAATTTATTCTGACAGGCAATATTACCTATCTCCCAGATCACCTTGTCCTGTCAGAAGATCCTTCATCCCAATGACTTTATTTCAAACATATTGCTTTTGAAATAACAGCAGGGATTTCTGGGCTTCTCAGCATCTCTTGTTTACCATCTAGTGTCATGCTTAATGATCAGCACTAAAGTTATTGCCTCCAAATCACCTTAATTAGGGTTGCAAAAGCTTTAAAAAGTTCCTTTCAAAAGCTCAGATCATCAAGTTAGATTGCTCTCATATATTCTGATTATATAATAAGGTTCTTGTAGTGAAACATCATAATCACATTTCCAATCAGACATACAGCAGTTCCTTTGTAAGGTACATTTTCCTATCTATGGTACTTTCTGTGAGTGCTTTGTGTCTTTGGCTATCCAGGTCACAGTTGGTTGAACCACCCAAGTAAGTAATACACAGGTTAGCCTATATCTCTGAGATGGCCTCCTTCACAAAGCTGTCCCCAAACTGAAATAATCTGGTATGAGATTTTTCTTCAACTCTCTTAATTAGAGATTAGAGAGGGTTGTTTTGTACCAGTGGCTATAAACTTACTTATTTTTTTTTTTAGTATGCTTCTTAGTGGAGTACAACATATATTTTTAAAAGTGCATAAATCATATATACACAGCCTGATAAAGTAAGACAGAGTGAACCAACTTATGCTAGCCATCCAAATCATGAAATAAAATATTTTCAACACCCAACAAGTTCCTTTATGAAATTTTCTGGTCACTTAGAATGCGCCAAAGTAACCAGAATTCTGACTTTGAACACTATAACTTACCATAAATTACTTTTTTCTAAAATTCATATTTAATACATAAGATTATGTATTATTTGCATGTCTAGACCTCACTTTGATTAAAACGTTAATATGATGCTGGAGAGGTTCATCCTATTGTTAAGTGTACTAATAATACAGTTTTCTTTTTTGGTTGGTACCATTTCACTTCATGGATATTCCTGAATTATTTCATGATTTCTTGATGTACTTAATATACATTTATTGTTTTAATGTTTACATATTATTTCCATAAAAATTCTAAAATGTGCCTTTTGATAAGTAGTCTTAATGAGTATATAAGTATGAGGAGATTTTCCAGTTCATATTTTATGTATGTATTCAGCTAGAGTAATTACTGACTGTATTAGTTTTATATTGCTGCTATAACAAATTACCACATACATAATGGTTCAAAATAATACAAAAATATTCTCTTAGAGTTCTGGAAGACACAAGTCCAAAATCAAGGAGTTCGTAGGGAACATCCCTTCTGGAGGTATCAGGGGAGAGTTGTTTGCTTGTTTTTTTCAACTTCTAGAGGGTGCCTGCATTCCATGGTCCATGGTCTCTTATTCCTATTACTCCAATTGTTTGCTTTCATCATCAAATCTTCTACTACCAACTCTGAAACCACTGCTTTCCTATGAAAAAGATTGTTTTGATTACATTGAGTGCCTCTAAGTAATCAGGCATCATCTTCCCATTTCAAGGTTCTTTCTTAACTTAATAACATTTTCAAAGTCTCATTTTCATAAAGATTAGGACATTATTTTGTCAGTCATGATGACAAAGAAAATATCGGTACAGACACTAGATTTCAGGTAGCAATGGTTTTGAAAACTGTTAGGCTACAGGCACTGGAAGTAATTACTTGGTGTAACCTGGGCTAACATTGTTCTTTTTGGGGGGAAAATAGAAGTGAGCATCATTGAGAACCATCTTAGAATCTTTCTGTCACTGTGTACATGTATTTGTATATGTGTTGTGTGTGTGTGTGTAGGTGTTCTCATTGTCTTTGGTTGATGCTCTAGTCATCGATAGTTGGCCTCATAAATTTCTTGGGATAAATATCTTAGAATGACTGACTTATTTTATATTCCATGAACTAAGAGATACAAACTGAGACCAAATAACATAAAGATTATCAGACTGATTAAGCCATTTTCAGAAATAATATGTTAGTAGACATAAAAGTTATCTCTTTATGACTACATTTAGTTCTCAGATTCGTGATTATTTACTCTAAAACTCCCTTTTGTGAGTATTTTATAGCTACAATAAAATTATACGTAAAAGCAATTAGTCAAAATACATGGCATTGGGAAACTATGGGGGTTGAAATTATTTTTTAAAATAACATAAAACTTGGGTTTATTTTTTAAATACAAATTTAATCTTTCCAATAAAGAGCTCTTTACCCTGTGGATATGTTTAGCATACACAAAAACCTAACTTAGATTCATTAATTCTATATTGGCAACATGTCATGATATTCTATCTTCCAATTTGATTTACTTTAAATGTTTTAGTGAGTTGAATTTCATTAAAGATCTTCAAATATTAATATGCACAGTCAGAAGGGGCAAATGTAAGCCATGTTGATAGTATTTGTTATATAAAATCATATTTTTTTAAAATAATAATTTAATAACCCCTTTCACCATCATCCCACAGATGTTACATCATGGTTGACTTAATTTGTACAAAACAATTTCTTTATACTTTGGAAAAGTAAAAGAAAATTATGGTTATCCATTTCATCAGTTATATCTAGTGTTTTGCATCTGAGAATTGTCTGTACTATGGAAGTCGTCTGTACTATTTTATTCCAAGATGGAGGTATGCTTCCTTTGAGTTTCTGGTTTACTACGAAAAAGAATTCATCCTGTTCTAATTTTGTAGCAAAAGATGTCAAAATACGCTCTCAAATAGTCATATATTAGAGTTATTTCACATTTTGGTACATTAATGGCAACAGTAAAATGTGGTATTGGCTGAGCATGGTGATTCATGCCTACAATCCCACCTCTTTAGGAGTCTGAGGTGAGAGAATCACTTGAGTCGAGGAGTTTGAGACTAGTCTGTAAAAAATTGTGAGATCTCATCTTTAAAAACAAACAAAGAAAATATAGCTGGGGATGGTAGTGTATGACTGTAGCCCCAGTTATAGTTTGAGCCCAGGAAGTCTAGGCTGCAGCAAGCGGAAATCACACCGCTGTACTCAAGCCTGTGTGATAGATTGAGATCTTGATTTTTTAAAAAAATTGATATTGATCTAACATTTTAGAAACATATACATAGTGAATTCAATTAGAAAATTCAAGAAATATCTACATTTTTAATAAAGCTATGTTTCATTGTCTTTTAAAAGTATTAATATACATAAGTCAATTTAAGATCTATTTTTGTGCAGTTTACCAAATGTTAACTAAGTGGGCAAAAATATCTCATCATGTAACTGGTTTTAAGTAGAAACTTTTACTTCAATACTTCCATTAGAGGAGATTGGGACAAACTGAATTTCCACTTCCAATGTAACTCAGTAAATTCCTTGCAGAAAACAATTACAGTATAAATACTGGAAAGATACAATAAACTACATAAAGGATCTAGAAGGAGGTAGAATATTGAATAAAGGAATCAGCATATGACATACTCTCCCACTGTTTTATTATTTTTTTTTTTTTTTTGCCTTTTCTGTTCCTATGGACCTTCGATAATTGTCATTTTTTTGAATGGGTATGGTTGCAATTTTGCTGACTCAGTCCTTTTGAACAGAAGGAAAATAGGACCGATATTAAGGCAACCAGAATCCTTATAATATAAGATTAGAACTTCCCCAAAAAAGAGAGTTAGAGAGAGAAGAGAAACTTCTAGGTAAAAATGTTATACCTTCTTTGTATGGGCAGACTCTAGGCACCTCAGTTTAGGGGAAGGAAAAAAAAAAAAAAAAGACTGACCTGACCTGAGATATGAGATTCTATAGAAGACATTTTCAGTTTGTGCACAACTAAATTAAGTACATGTTAAAGCAAAAATATCAGCAGTCTTTTGGAGAAAAAGTGTATAATCTAAAGTTTCCACAACATAGTATTCAGGATACAAACAAATATTACCTAATATATAAAGAAGCTGGGAAACGTACCCATTATCAAAAGAAAATAAAAGCAATGGGAACTAATTCTTACGTTTTGAAATCATCAGAAAAATAATTCAAAACAGTTGTTTTAAGTATATTCAGTGAGATAAAGAAAAATGTGCTTGCAATAAGTGAGGGATAGAAAATACTGGCAAAAAATAGAACTTAAAAACACAAATTATATAAAAATTCTATAATTAAATATTTTAATACCTGAAGTATAAACATTAACAGATAGACTTAATGGCAGAATATAGATGTCAGGGAAAAAAAATCAGTGAACTTGAAGACCAATAAAAATTATTCACTGGGGACTGTGACTTATACTTGTCGTTTCAGCACTATGAGATGTCAAGGTGGGAGAATCTCTTGAGGCCAGAAGCTCAAGACCAACTTGGGCAAAATATCAAGATCCCATCTTTATAAATCATGAAAACATTACCCAGGCTTGATGGTGCATGCGTGTAGTCCCAGCTTCTTGGGAGGCTGAGGTGGGAGGACTGCTTGAGCCCAGAAATTCAAGGCTGCAGTTATCAATAATCATATTACTGTACTTCAGACTCCAGCCTGGACAACAGAGCAAGACCTCCATCTCAAAAAATCAAAATAAAACAGAACAAAAACTTATCCATTTAGAAAAATCAAAGAATAAAACATTGGGGAAGAAAATAGAGCCACAGTAAATGGTACGACAATATGAAAATATTTTAATATGTGTATAATTAGATTTGCATAGAAAAAGAATGTGTCAGAAAAGAAACATTGATCCCACATTCTCATAATATTGTAAAAAATTATATATTCAGAAGGGTTAGAAAACATCAAGAAGCATAAATGTGAAGGAAACTATGCTTGGACCCCTTTTATTTAAAATACTGGAAAATAAAACATTTTGAACTTATCCGGAGTAAAGTGACATTATATATTGGGGAACCACAATTCTAATGATCACTGATTTCTCAACAATATCAGTAGAGGCCAGACAACAATGAAGGAACATTTTTAAAGTATTGAAAAAATAAAGCTGTAATCTCACACTTTTATATTCAGCAGAAAAATATATTATAAGAATAAAATAAAGGCATTTCCAGGTTAACAAAAATAAGAAAATTTGTGGCCAACAAACCAATAGTACAAGAAATGCTAAAGACTGTTCTTCAGGTTAAAGCAGAAAGAATTATTCCAGTGGGAAACTTTGATATCTATGAAGGAGTAAATAGTATGCATTCTAGGAAAAATCTGGTAAATTTTAGAAAATAGGTATTTTCCAGCCATAAAGAAGGACAAACATATGAACTTTGTAGCAACTTGGATGGACTTAGAGTATCATACTCAGTGATTTATCACAGAAACAAAAAACAAAGTACCATATGTTCTCACTCATAAGGGGACCTTGAGCAGTTATCATAATACTATAAGAAAGGGATTGGCAGTAGTGGGAAACTGCCAGGGGAGGGGGGTGGGATTGGCAGTTGAAGGAAACTGCTAGGGGAGGGAGAGATGTGTCAACAAGGTTACCTGCATAATCAACGTTTGTATATCTAACCCTGAATTGTACCCCACATTTTCAAAATTTAAAAAAAAAGGTATTTTCTTCTGAATTTCATTATAATACCTATATGGGCATAAAAGAAAAAATATAACATGTTCACTTAGTTTACTGATGTCATATCTAAAGCATAAATGATGGGATTGGGTAGGGTTGGAGAATGATAAATGAGCCCTATTGTTTTCAAATTCACAAAGTCTATATTTCAGTCTTGTTTGAAGTTGTATAAGATTACGGTGAATTTTAGACAACACAATGTGAGCAGAAAAAAATGTATATTACTGTGAGCTGGGACAGTAAAAATGCTATTACCCAGGTCTTTGCTTCTCTTGCCAAAGAGATTGTGGTTCCAAGAAGAAAATGGCAAAATCATTCAGCCTTGATTCCTGAGTCACTGCAAGGAGAAAGTGGCTTAGAGAATTTCATGAATCTAGAGTAGAATTTACAAGAGAGATAAATAACCATTTGTTCTCCAAAATATTACTTTGCTTGTTAGTATAGCATAGCCTGGATTATTTTTACCTAGAGAAAATCAAGTCACCTGCTAAATATTGAACAGAAATTAACAAAACTGTTCAAATAATAAATGTTTATTATGAGTTTGTTGATTAAAATCATTTGCATTATGGAACTATTAGTATTTATTAAACCATTAATATGGTCTCTGTGAATATTTACAATTTTTTGTCAATTAAAAATAAAAATTAAATATAATTTTAAAAAACGTTAATTCCTAGATCAGTAAAGACCCTTCATAAGCATAGTTCCAAAAGTGGAATAATAAAGAATAATTTGCTTAGGTAAAAATTACTCACACTTAAAAGTTCTTATTATAGGAAGTTATGTAAATCTCATCTTATTCATCAGCCCTTTGCAAAGTTTCTCTTTTACCATATTTGATAATTATGTTAGTCAGTATAATACTTGGGCTTTTTTTTTTTTACCCTCATGTTTATTGCGGTTTCTCCTTTTCAATGTATTAGATCATCATTCTCAGTACCAGCCTTGAGTCTTCACTGCTCAGTGAACAAATATGGACAGTGAGTAACTTGTAGGATTGTGCACATTTCAGGAGTCCTAGCCAGGTGAAAACATTACATAGCAAAAGCAAACATTAAACTGTTTTAAAGTAACTAATGCACAGGGTATTTGTGATTAATTCACCACTCGCACACATCTGCCTGGGTAAAAGGGTAAGAATTTGATGTTCAAAATGTGCTGGCCAAGCATCTTAAAATTATTCCTCTTGGTTTTTGATGCTTCACGTTATTCTTGTTCTCACTAATTCAATTTTACCTGCCTGATAAAATGTTTGAAGTTGCCAATAGTCCGTGTCATCATATTGTTTTGTGAGCACAGTGAATGGTGACCTCGATCACTGCTTTTCTTTGTGTGCTTTCAATAAAAGGGCTCATGAGCTTCAAGATACTTTAACAACAGTGATACCTCCTTCTAAAATAGATCTGACATTGTCATCAGTCATTCGGAGAAGCCTAAGCTGTTAACCTACTTTGTCTTTTCACTGGACATCAAAAGCTGACGTTTACAAGGCAAAATTTATTTTCCTCTCAATCAGATGTGTTCCTACTATTTCAAGGAACATTTAATTTTGTACTGCAAATGTAATTCTGGAATAATTAGTCACAGAGTTTCTTTTCTCTCCATTTCCTTACTCTACTTACTCTATACTATTTGAAATAAATACCAAATTTTCTTAGAATTTATATTACCTTTCCCTGATGAGAATATGTAGGGCTCAAAATGCTGAAAGAGATAAAGAAAACTGAAGAAAGTTAAGTGTAATCAGATGTGTTTTCCACAAGTGTTGTTCTTATCCAACACTAAATATGATATTTTTCCCTGTGCTTCCATTTCATCACATTCAAGGTCAGAAACATTGTTGAATGAGGTCATACGTGTTTTCTGTTTTTGAACTCGGTTCTGATAAAGCTGCTAAATATGTAATAATGTAACACAGGCACATCTAAACTTATATTTATAAAGCCTAGCAGATTAATAAAGAGACACCCTTATGGAAATTGGAATTGGAAACCAATTTCTAATCAAAACCCCGAATGCCCAGGAAATAAGAGATTAGATAGACAAGTGGGACCTCCCCAAACTGGCAAACTTTTGCAAAGTCAAAGAAACCATCAAGAGAGCAGAGAGACAACCCAGACTAGGAAAAAGTATTTGCCAAGTATATGTCTGACAAAGGCCTAACATCTAGTAATTCAAACATGCCAAAAAGAAAATAACAAACAGCCACATTACAAAGTAGGCAAAATATATGAATAGACACTTCTCAAAAGAAGACATACAAGCAGCCAACAGATACATGAAAAAAATGCTCTGCCTCACTAGTCATCAAAGAAATGCAAATTAAAACCACACCAAGATACCAGTCAGTCAGGATGACCATTATCAATAACTCAAAAAGCAACAGATGCTGAGGAGGATGCCAGGAAAAGGGAACACTTCTACACTATTGGTGAAATTGTAAACTAGCACAACCTCTATGGAAAAGTGTGGCAATTCCTAAAAGACCTAAAAACCAATCTTTCATACAACTCTGCAGTCCCTCTACTGGGAATATATCTGGATGAATTCAAAGCACTCTATGAAAAAGATACCTGCACACATATATTTATTGCAGCATTATTCACAATAGCAAAAACACGGAACCAACTGTGCTGCCCATTGAAAGAGGACTGGATTTTTTTAAAATGTGGTCCATATACATGATCGAACATTACACAGCCACAAAGAAGGACAAAATTATGAACTTTACAGCAACTTGGATGGACTTAGAATCTAAAATGCTGAGTGCGCTATCACAGAAACAAAGAACTGAGTACCACATGTTGTCACTCATAAGCGGACTTTAAAGAGTTATCCTAATATTATGAGAAAAGGATTGGCAGTAGTGGGAAACTGCCAGGGGAATGGGGGCACACCTCATCAAGGGTACTTGCATAATGAACATTTGTATACTTAACTCTGAATTGTACTCCACATCTTTAAAATAAAATTAAAAAAAAAATAGAGTGGTCGGTGGTGACCACTAAGGATGATTTGACAGCTAAGGATGGTTTTGTTCATACCAGTGGCAGTTTGCTCTAGTATGATAAGATCTGCTAATGTAGAAAGATATAGACAAAACCTTAAACACATGAATATATTTAAAGTCGGAAACACAGATTTCTATCCTTGTACAATTTAAGATGTTGCATATAGTATACTATATAACTAACCAGCTCTGCTATATATGTATTACTAACAACAACAAAAAAAAGAACAAGGCAAATGGAATTGAAATATATCAATTTCAGAGATGATGCATGAATCTAAAAATGTTACATACACTCTCTTTCACACACACATGCACAGATGATTATATCTTCACAGTTTTCATAATGACCATTATCTTTGTTGGATCTAACTAAATACGTATGGTAAGATTATAATTCCTAAAATGCCTAACTCAATGAAATAAGTCAATATGATGAGTTATTTCTCATCATGAAACTTATGTAAAAGTAATAGTTGACTATTCACTGTTAAATTATTTGTATTAGCCAGGCTCGGTGACTCAGCCTGTAATCCCTCACTTTGGGAGGCTGAGATGAGTGAATTGCCTGAGTCTGCGGGTTTGAGACCTGCCTGGGCAACTTGGCGAGACTTCATCTCCACAATAAATCAAAAATTATCCGGGCGTGGTGGCGCGTGCCTGTAGTTCCAGCTACTTGGAAGGCTGAGGTAGAAGTATCGCTGGAGCCCAGCAGTTTGAGACTGCGGTGGCTGGGAGCAACCACTGCACTCTAGTATGGGTGACAGATTGAGACTCCAACTCAAAAAAAAATTATTTGTATTGACATTATTTAAATATATCCTTATAAGAATGTATCAGATGGTTCAAAATATTTAAAGAGCAAATAAATGCAGTTCAAGTAAGAACTTACAGTCATCAATGTCATCTCATACATTATATTTATTTTATATTTATATATACCATTATTATATACATCATATATATACACTATTATATGCATATATATTTAGTTTGTCCCATGTATACACACACACATATATATTGTCATCATGTTTCTTGGTATTCAACATTAAGCAATGTTCTGACAAGAAAACTCATTTTGGGTACATTTTATTTTAAACCTTTAAATTTTTATTTTAAAATTGTGGTGTACAATTCAGGGTTAGGTATACAAACATTCATTGTGCAGTTACCCTTGTCGATGAGGTCTGCCTCCCCTTCCCCAGACAGTTTCCCGCTATTGCCAATCCCACCTCCCCACTGCCCCACGGTCCCAAGTTTCCCTCTACTGTCAATCCTTTTCTTATAGTATTATGGTAGCTGTTCAAGGTCCACTTATGAGTGAGAACATATGATATTCAGCTCTTTGTTTCTGTGAACGATCACTCAATACTATAGACTGTAAGTCCATCCAGGTTGCTGCAAAGTTCATGATTTTGTTCTTCTTTATGGCTACGTAATATTCCATTGTGTATATGTACCACATTTTTTTATCCAGTTCTCTTTTGATGGGCAGCACAGTTGGTTCCATGTTCTTGCTATTGTGAAAAATGCTGCGATAAACATACATGTGCAGGTATCTTTTTTATAGAGTGATTTGAGTTCTTCTGGGTATATTCACAGTAAGGGGTTGCAGGGTCATATGGAAGGTTGATTTTTAGAACTTTTAGGAATCGTCACACTGTTTTCCACAGAGGCTGTTCTAGTTGACACTCCCACCAAAGGTGTAGAAGTGTTCCCTTTTCGCAACGTCCTCTCCAGCATCTGTTATTTTTTGAGTTACCGATGATGGCCATTCTAACTGAAGTTAGGTGGTATCTCAGTATAGTTTTAATTTGCATCTCCTTGATGACTAGTGAGGCTGGACATTTTTTCATGTATCTGTTGGCTGCACATATGTCTTCTTTTGAGAACTGTCTATTCATATCTTTTGCCCACTTTTTAATGGGACTGTTTGTTTTTTTCTTTTCAGCGCATTTGAGTTCCTTGTAGATCCTAGATGTTAGAACTTTGTCATGTATAGAGTTGGCAAATATTTTTTCCCAGTCTGTGGGCTGTCTCCCTGCTCTCTGGATGGTTTATTTGGCTTTACAGATGAGGTTCCACTTGTCCATCTTATTTCTTATGGCATGGGCATTTTGGGTTTTGATCAGGAATTGATTGCCAGTTCCAATTTCCATAAGAGTGTCTTCTGCATTTTCTAAGGTTCTTATAGCTTGAGGTTTCACGTTTAGGTCTCTGATTCATTTAGAGTTGATTTTTGTGTATGGGAATAGGTAGGGGTGCTGCTTCAATCTTCTACATGTGGTCAGCCAGTTTTCCCAGCACCATTTACTGAATAGGTTCTCCTCCCCCCAGTGGTCAGTGGTGGAGCCTTTGTCAAAGATGAGTTGGTTGAGAAATTTAGGTTTTGCTTCTGGAATCTCAATTCCATTCCATTGGTCTATATGCCTGTTCTTGTACCAATACCAGGCTGTTTTGATTTTTGCAGCTTTATAATAAAGTTTAAAGTCTGGTAGTGTGATACCTCCTGCTGTGTTTTGGGGTTTTTTGGGGGGTTTTTTTGCTGAGAATTGTTTGGGCTATTCGTGGTCATTTATGTTTCCATATGAATTCCAGTATTGTTTTCCTAGGTCTAAGAAGAATATTGCTGGTAATTTGATGAGTATTGCATTAAATTTGTAGATTGCCTTAGATAGAAAGAACATCTTAACAACGTTGATTCTTCCAATCCGTGGGCATGGGATATTTTTCCACTTGTTTGTGTCATCTTTGATTTCTTTGAGCAGTGTTTTGTAATTTTCATTGTAAAAGTCTTTCACATCTCTGGTTAGGAAGATGCCAAGGTATCTCATTTTTTTGTGACTGTTGTGAATGGGGCTCTGCTTTTTATTTGGGTTTCTACTTGTTTATTATTGGTGTATAGAAATGTGATTGTCTTTTGCACATTTATTTTATACCTTGAGACTTTGCCAAAGTCCTTTATTGGTGCAAGGAGGTTTTTGACAGATTCTCTTGGGTTCTCAAGGTATAGGATCATGTCACCTGCAAAGAGGGATAACTTGATTTCCTTGTTTCCTACATGGATACTCTTCATTGCCTTCTCTTCTCTGATTGCTCTAGCTAGAACTTCCAAAACTATGTTGAACAGGAGAGGTAAGGGTGGGCATCCTTGTCTTGTTTCGATTTTCAAGGGAAATGTTTCCAATTTCTGTCTGTTTAGCAGCATGCTGGCTGTGGGTTTCTTGCAGATGGTTCTTACTATTTTGAGGTATGTTTTATCTATGCCTAGATGATTGAAGATTTTTATCAAGAAGGAGTGCTGGATTTTATAAAAAACTTTTTCTGCATCTAATGATATAATCATGTGGTTTTTGTTTTTACGTCTGTTGATGTATTTAATTATGTTTATGGTCTTGTGAATGTTGAACAAGACTTGCATCCCAGGGATGAAGCCTACTTGGTCGTGGTGGAAGATTTTTGATATGTGTTGTTGAATCTGGTTTGGTATTATCTTGTTGAGAATTTTAGCATCTATGTTCATCAAGGATATTGGCCTGTAGTTTTCTTTCTATGTTGGATCTTACCTAGCTTGGGTAGCAATGTGATGCTGGCTTCATAAAATGATTTTGTAAGTGTTCTATCCTTCTCAACTGCCTGGAATACTTTCAATAGATTGATAACAGATCCTCCTTGTATGTTTTGTAGAATTCTGCTGGTAAGCCATCTGATCCAGGGTTTTATTTTTTTTTTTGTAGGTAATTTTCTTATGATATAGTCAATTTCCTGGATAGTTAGTGGTCTATTTAGGGTCTTGATTTCTTCTTGTTTCAACCTGGAGATGTTGTATGATGTCAGAAAGTCCTCAATTTCCTTTAGGTTTTCAAGTTTGTTTCCATACAAGTGTACATACTAGTCTCTGATAATCTTTTGTACTTCTTCAGGGTCAGATGTGACTTCATCTTGTGTGTTTCTGATTGTGTTTATTTGGGCTTTTTCTCTCTTTTTCTTGATCAGTCTAGCTAGGGGACCATCAATCTTGTTTATCCTTTCAAGGAACCAGTTTTTTGTTTCATTGATTTTTATGTATTATCCTTTTGTCTTCTATCCCAGTTTGGGTTTTTATTTTGGTGTTCTGGATTCTACTGCTGAAGTTAGGATTTTGGTTGTCTTGCTTTACCAGCTTCCTTAGGTTACTTGTTAGGCTGTTAACTTGTGATCTTTCCATTTTCTTCATGTATGCTTGTAGAGATATGAATTCCCCTCTTACTACTGTTTTCATGGCATCCCATAAGTTTTGGTAAGATGTTTCTTCATTTTCATTTGTTTCCAGATATCTTTTCATTTCTGTTTTGATTTCCATGTTGACCCAGGAGTTGCTTAGCATCATGCTATTCAGTGTCCATGTCTTTGTGGGTTTGGGGGGAACTTTGTTGGTATTAATATTTATTTTTATTCCACTGTGGTCTGAGAAGGTGCATGGCAAAATTTCAATCTTATGGAATTTGTTTATGCTTCATTTATGGCCAAGGATATGGTGGATCTTAGAGTACATTCTTTGTGGTGATGAGTAGAATGTACATTCTGTGATTATTGGGTGGAGTGCTCTGTAGGTATCAATTCATTCCACTTGGTCAAGAGTCACATTGAGGTTCTGGATCTTCTTGCTGAGTTTTTGTCTTCATGATCTGTCTAAGGTTGTGAGTGCGGGATTAAAGTCCCCAGCTATGACAGTGTTAGAGTCAATATTTTTTTTAAGCTTGCCTAGAAACTGCTTTATGAAAATTGGTGCTCCAATGTTGGGTACATATATGTTTATGATGGATATTCTTGTTGATGGATTGAATCTTTTATCAATATGCAATGACTTTCTGAATATTTTAAAATTTTTGATAGCCTAATGGGTAGTTTGTCTGAAATTAAGATCACAGCTCCTGCTTTCTTTTGTGTTCTGTTAACCTGAAATTTTGCTTTCCATCCTCTTATGGGAATCTGTGAGTGTCCTTTCTCGTGAGATGAGTCTCTTGGAGATAATATATTGTTGCCTCATGATATGATATTTTATCCATTTTGCCATTCTATATCTTTTCAGTGGTGCATTTAGTCCATTCAAATTCAGGTTAATTATCGAAATGTGAGAGTTTATCCCTGTCATGTGTTTCTTAAAGTGTTGTTGTTGTTCCTATTTGTTTGTTGTCTTTCTTTTGATTTTTGGGTGACTTCATGTGTGTTTTCAATCTTTTCCCTGCACTCTTATGAAGAACATTGTCATTCTTTTTTCCTTTTTTCTGTGTTTAATACTTTCTTAAGTGTTTCTTATAGAGCTGGTCTAGATGCAGTGTAAGTTCTTAGGGATTGAATGTCTGGGAAAGATTTTAATTCTCCCTCACCGATGAAATTTAGTTTAGCTGGGTAGGTTATTCTTGGTTGAAATTGTTTATCTTTGAGAACTTTTGAATATTGGACTCCAAGCTCTCCTAGCCTGGAGTGTTTCTGTAGATAAATCTGTTGCTATTCTAATTGGTCTTCCCTGGTAGGTAGTCTGATCTTTTTCTCTTGCTGCCTTTAGGATTTCTTCTTTTATACCTACTTTGTTATGGTGAATTACTATGTGTCTAGGAGTTTGTCTTCTCATTTGTTTTCTTGCAGGGGTTCTCTGAATATCCTGTGTTTGAATGGCCACATCACTGATGAGATGAGAGAAGTTTTCTCGAATAATTTCATGAAATGTTTGTTTCAAGGTGACCTCTGTCTTTCTTTCTACCTCAGGAGTCCAATTATTATCTTCAGCTTCTTGAAGTAATTGCTCATCTCTTGAAGATTTTGTTCTGTCTTTTTAAGCTTCTTTTTTTATGTTTTTGACAGTTTGGGTTAGTTCTGTAGTTTGGTACTCAAACTCTGAGATTCTTTCTTCTACTTGGCTAATTCTGCTTTCTGTGCTTATCAGTTTGTGATTTATTTCATTCACAGTATTCTTTACTGCTGTTATCTCAGTTATCAATTTCTTCCTATTTTCCTCTTGTCTCTCTTCAATTCTTTTTATTCTTTCTATTAATGTCTTGATATCTGGGTTTGTAGTTTGAGACAAGTCATTCTGGGGGCTTGTCATTGTTTGCATTCCAAAGTCTGTTTTCTCAGTGTCTGATGTCCCAAGGGTCTGTTTGAGATGCATATTCTTCTTTTGGTTTTTTTCATTTGTGTAGATTTTCCTCCCTCCCCTCACCTTTTTTCCCCCTCTTCTTTAATTCTGCTGTTCAAGGATGGCGGGATTGCTTTTACTTCTGTTTGTTTAGTCTACTATTCTTCCTTATGTGGATCCTCTGGCTTTGTTCAATTCTGAAGTTGGACTGTGGTTGGGAGCTGTACTTTTGAAGTTTTGAGATTTAATTGAGGGAGGAGCTATGAGTCAGAAAATGTCTGAAAATACCAGTATCCACTGAGAGGTGTATGGGCACCCTGGAACCCACTTTCCACTGCCTTACAATCTGTCCTTGCAGTGGGGGTATAGACTTGCTCCCTGGAAGCAAAATGAGGTGAGAAAAAGGAAAATAATGGAAGAAGGAAGGAGGGAGGGCAAGAGGAAGGTGGAGAGAGAGAAGAGTAAGAGGGAAAACAGACAGATGTACCAACTAACAAATGAAAAGAGAAACAAAGACAGAAAAGAGTAAAAAAAAAAAAACCCCAATAACCTCGCTAAAACATACAGGTAATCATACAAATACACATTCTAACAAAAATCTGTCTATTGATGTACTCTTCCCATACATAAACAGGAAGTCTAAAGAATAGAAAGAAGAAAGGAAAGAAAGAAAAAAAGAAAAAAATTGTGGTAAAATAGCAGAAACAAAGCAAGTATGAAAACATTATCAAAAGCAGAAAGAAAGAAAAAATACTAAAACAGAAAGCAAACAAAAATGAGCAAAACAGTCAAAAAAATTAAAATAGAGAAAAAAAGAAGAAAAGCAAGGAGCCAAACTTGCTCTGAGATCGTTCTTATAAGTCCAATGCCTTTTAAGCTCTGATCTCTAGCCTCCTCCCCTCTGCTCTCAATGCAAGTGGATAGGGTTGCTCAGAGCTTAGGTCAGATGCCCCAGACCTACTTTGAAAAGAGGGTAGAATCAGATCCATATTCACTCAGCTTGCTGCCTGTCAGGTTTGCCACTCAGATCTGACCTGTCTGTGTCCAATCCAGATGGGGGAGGGACTTCTGTCTCTCTCAGTTTGATGATATTACCTCAGGTCCCAAGTTGGAGGCTGGGCTGAGCTTGGTGGAGTTGGGCAGGGCAATGCACATCTCTGCCTGGTCCTGGGACAGAGAAAATGACTGCAGTCGGTGTCTCCTCACTGGGCATGGGGGTCCACTCCAGCTCTCCCTGATCTTCTCTCTCCACCGATCAGATCCAGGGCTCCAGCTGATCCACCACAACAGGTGATGGTGTGGGCCAGGTGCCAGGCGAAGAGAATCAGCTGGATTCAGTAGGCTTTTCTCAGGCACGTTCTCCTGGGCTGCAGACAATCTGGCATGTGATCTTGCAGCCCACACTCCAATGTCAGGGTGGTGGGGGCTTGCAGTCGCCCTCAGAGGGTGGACCTGGGTGCATGAACCCAAGTCTCATCTCACACAGACTTTCACTTCTCACCAGCACACACCCACTCATGCAGAGAGTCTTTATGGACACTTGCCTCCTCAGAGACTCTCACAGTCTGACCTGTCCAGCTGCCGTCTTAAACTCTGCCCTGTGTACAGTTTCATGTCTTACATTTTTAATTATAAATTAAAGGTTCATATTTTAAATAATTTGACTCCTCATTGTATACATTTTAGTCACAATAATTATTAAGCAGCAGCACATGCATAAGTACAATGTTATTGTGTAATTGGAACATTAATTGGTGACCATATATTTGAGGTTATGTATAAAAATGTCATTTAATAATTTTTTGCTCCTTAGTGCCATCAAACTGTCTCAAAAATTATAAACATTGACTTTTTTCAGGCTTTTCCTGGAAGAAAGATTTGTTCTACTTGAAGGTAACCTAAAGTATGTAAGCACCTAATATGTTCTAATTTTGTTTACTGGAAATGTAATTATTAAAGAAAATTCTTAACATTTAATTAAATTATGGCCCCTTAATTTTTGCAAATGCTTATATGCCCTCTTTTAGCTTTCCTTTATACACATAGAATGTATTTATTCTGTGGTAATGTTGGTGCCAATTGGTCCCTGAGTAGGCTAGTTATGACTCTATCAAGACAGAGAGTGGAAACTTGTGAAGAGAGTAAAAAGTCCTGTGACCTCTGTAAAATTACACATATCATTAAGTAGGATGCACATCTCCCAGAACAACAGTGGAGGTAATCAACACTCCTCTAGGAGTCATACAATAGCAGTAAATGAATCATTCACTT
This sequence comes from Carlito syrichta, assembly GCF_000164805.1. Taxonomy (NCBI): domain Eukaryota; kingdom Metazoa; phylum Chordata; class Mammalia; order Primates; family Tarsiidae; genus Carlito; species Carlito syrichta. The sequence goes on along the minus strand of NW_007231059.1, from coordinate 645,312 downwards.
TACATAAAGTATTTATATGAAACACATATTCATCATGCAAGTATATTTTAGATCAAAGACAATGAAACTAGTTTATTTTTTAAAAAGTGTCTTTGACTCACTCTTTGGTTGTAGAATGCTGGAAGACATCCAAGTGGAAATGTTCAAAGAGTGAAGAAGTTTAACAGAATGCCATTAATGTAAAGAAAAAAAATAAGAAGAAAGAAAAATTGAACTCAATAGTGTCATCACAGTAGATCTGTATTTTCATATGAGGAAATTGGGAGCTGAATGGTAGTTGCCCCATCAGACAACACTAGTTATTTCCAGTTTTTCAGTTTCCATCCAGCTTGTTTAAATTATTTATATCCCTTCTTGGATCACAGAGGATCAGAGTTTGCTTCTTCTGAACCAAACCATGATATTTAAAAGAAACTGTGATTCTGAAAGATCTAAATTATCACCCTAGCAGGGGTAATTTAGTTTCTTTCAAGAAAATGGAAAAAGCACATTGAAAACGGATGAGGCAAACCACATATGGTATCAGACACTGGAAATAGCAATGTAGTCAATAAATTTATTAAGTTATTTATTGACCCCCTCATCACTGTCAGACACTGTATTAAGAACAGCCTGTTTCTGTCTGAATTATTTATAAGCTTATGATGTCACATTAACCTTTTCAGAACTTTCTACCCATCTAGACATTTGTTGTTCTTACATTGTTCATGCTTTCATATTTAACATTTGAAATCAATTATAAACATAAACAAAATCATATTTTACATCTATAAGACAGCAAAAATCTAATTAAAAGGTAAAGCTTTACTAAAACAATTCTAGCAACTTTTATTTCCTTATTGTGCTGAATAATCAGTTTCTTATTCTGAGCTTCTTGTTAGTTTTCTTTTTTTGGATTTATCAGCAGAATAAAGGTTTAATTGTTTAAGAAAAAAAGGAATATAATAAAAAGATATTGGAGATATCTCTGAGAGTTAAAGAAACAGTAGAACAACCAAGGTTTCATAAAGAACCAGAGTTTATGTTAAGATTTTAGCATCAAGATAATATTTAGTAACAAAATGGCAATGTGACTTGGCTCTGACAAATTTTCTGTCCCTCTGCCTTCACATTTAAAAATTATTGGGAGAGAGAATTTATTTGGTTTTTTGGGGGGTGTTTTTTGGATCAGTTGTCTATGCCAAGATCGTTACACATGCACCCAAACAGGCAGGGATATACCATACAGAAATGGACACTGAAGGTTTACAACTTCACTATAAGGCCTTTTCCAGAGAAGAGGCCAACATTGCGAAACAGGTATTTATTTCAGGACATATTTAGTGAAGATAATTTTTCCTGCTTCTTTTTTTTCCTAAGTTCCTCTGCTTTCTCTGTGAATCCAAGACCAAGCCTAAATGTTTACTCCAACCCCTTCATTCTTCCAATTTCCACATCTTGTGTGTATCATAAACCTGTCTTCCTACTTCTGAACTTCTGCAGAGTGCTACTTGGTTCCTTGAAGGTGGGGAGCATGCAGATGTGAACATGTATGGTGCTAAGCTCACCTCCACACATTCTGTCATATGCATTGAGCATTTGCATTTTAAGAAAGTCTCTTTTCTATATCTTATTGGTCAGAGTACAGTTTTACCTGCAATATTAATACATGACAGTGATTATGTTTTTCTCTCAGTAATTGACTGTAGGAATTACATACTATTATTAAACTCATTCTAACAACTTACACTGCATTATAACAATAGATCATCATAGTGTCTACCTGCAATACTAATTGATAATCTCCTCCCTGAAAAAAATTTTTTTCTCCTGAGCTTTCTTTGCTCTTTTCTGTACAAACTCCTTTTTGTGTACATCTTCAATTTGTTATCACTATCCTGCCCTCTTTTCTTTCCCAACCGAGTCCAGATGCTTGGAGATTTTGTGAGTTCTTTTCCTGTCCAGTTGACTATTCTGTCTCTTATACTTTCTTTTTCCATATATGTAATTTTATTTTATTATTATTTTGAATGTTTATTTTAATGGGTACATTAAAATTGTACATATTTATGGGGTACATAGTGAAGCTTCCATACTTTCCATATAATGTTTAGTGATCGAATCAGGATGATTAGTATATCTATCATCTTAAATATTTATTATTAATATTTGTATCAAAACATTAAATATCCTCCTTCTAGCTATTTGAAACTATGTAAACTATATAATATATTGTTACCTATAGTCACCCTTCAGTGGTATAAAACATTGGAATTTATTTCTCTTTTCTCACTGTAATTTTTATCCTTTAACAAATCTCTGTCTATTCTCATTATTTTGCCTACTCATTTCAGTCACCTTTAGTATCATCTGTTCTATTTTTTACTTCTTTTTTTTTTTTAAAAGGGTTAACTTAGTAAGGATTTATTCACAGGAATACATGTAAGTAGAGAAAAATAACATAAAAGCTAAACAAATGAAATGAAGAGGATCCAAACCAACTTTCACTCTGTAGCTTTTGACTTGCACCCTGTGTACATACATCTAGGGCACAGAGGGCCATCAACATGCGCCAATACAGTGTGGGAACCCTGCATTACATCCATTAACTTAAACATATCTTTAAGATCATGTTTTGAACAAAAAAAAGAAAGCTTAGAAGGCAATATGTTGAGTGGGAATAAACATGGAAATATAGCAATCATTTTTCAACTTCTACAATTGTCTTTATGTGCCAACTAACATTTATGTAGCCTTTTACAGATCTTTTACCATGTAATTTAATTTTTAAGTTTTGATAAAATCACTAGTAGTATATAACCATGCAGAAAGCACATCACACTGACAGCACAGAGACAAAGATTTTGCACAGGTATATCAGCTTTCCACATTGTGCAGGTTACACACAATATAATATCAATCTTATTCCTATGCTTTGTTTTTGGTTTCTACATATGAATGAAAACATGTGGCGTCTAAATTTCTGTTTCTGGCTTTTTTCATTTAATATATGTCTTTCAGTTTCATATATATTTATGTTGTATATTTAACACATTTTAGTCATCTATCTGTTGTTGGCCACCTAGATTGATTTTATATGTTAGTTAACTTGAATAGTGCTATAATAAACATAGGAAAGCAGATATCTCTTTGAATGCTGAAAATCTGAACAGGTCAAAAACATGTGACAAGATTGGTTCAGTAATAAAAAGTCTCCCAACAAAGAAAAGTCCAAGAATTATGACTTTGCCACTGAATTCTACCAACCTCTAAAAAAAAACAAGTACCAAGTTTTCTCAAACTCTTATAAATAATTAAAGCAGAGGAAATTCTTTACAACTCATTCTACAAATTCAGCATAACCCTGAATCAAAAATCAGACAAGAACACAACACAAAAAGAAAATAACAGGGTAATATCTCTGATAAACATAGATGCAAAAGTTGTCAACAAAAAAACCAACCAATCAAACTCGGCTCGGTGGCTCAGCCTGTAATCCCGCGCCTTTTGGAGGCTGAGGTGAGTGGATTGCCTGAGCCCGCGGGTTTGAGACCCACCTGGGCAGCAAGACCTCATCTCTAAAATAAATCAAAAAATCAGCCGGACATGGTAGCGCATGCCTGTAATTCTGCTACTCAGAAGGCTGAGGCGGAAGGATCTCCGGAGCCCAGCAAGCGAGGCTGCGGTGACCGGGAGTGGCCACTGCACTCCAGTCTGGGTGACAGAGTGAGACTCCAACTCAAAAAAACACAAAAAACAAAAGAAAACAACCAATCAAAACTAACATCAGAAAGGTAATATATCATAACTAGTTAGGATTTAACTCAGAAATGCAAGGACGGTTCAATGTAACAAATCAATAAACATCATGCATCACATCAATAGAATGAAAGACAAAAGTATATGACCATCTCAACAGGTGTAGCAAAAGTATTGTATAAATATAACATCCCTTCACAATAAAAAATTTCAAAATATTAGCTACAGAAAGAAAGCACCTCAACATAACACAAGACACATGTGAAAAACCCTCAGCTAACATCATACTGAATGGAGAAAGTTAAAAGCCTTTTTCTATAGAAACTGAAACAAGAAAAGGATGTTCATTCTTATTCAATATAATACTGAAAATCCTAGCCAGAGAAATTAAGCAGACGAAAGAAATAGGAAATTCAAAGTGTAAAAGGATGAAGTCAAATTGTCATTGTTTGCAGACATGATCTAGAATAGAAAAACCTAAAGACTCTACCAAAAAACTTACAATACTGATAAACAATATCAGTAAAGTTCCAGGATACAAAAGCAGCATGCAAAAATCAGTAGCATTTCTGTACATGAACTAGGGCCAAAAGCTATTAAAGAAGCAATTGTATATGCAATAGCCATTGGAAGTAAAATAAAATAAGTGTAATCAAAGAAGTACAAAACCTCTTCAAGAAAAACCGTAAAACACTAATAAAAAAATTGTAGAAGTTATAGAAAAGGGAAATACATTTCATGTTCATGTATTTTTTTTTTTTTTTTTTTGAGTCGGAGTCTCACTCTGTCGCCCATACTGGAGTACAGTGGCTGCTCCCGGCCACGGCACCCTCGTCCTACTGGGCTCCGGCGATCCTTCCGCCTCAGACGTCCAAGTAGCTGGAACTACAGGTGCGTGCTACCACGCCCGGCTACGTTTTTGATTTATTGTAGAGATGAGGTCTCATCAAGTTGCCCAGGCGGGTCTCGAACCCA